>NC_132895.1:33074260-33179260 GCF_030463535.1 Salminus brasiliensis | reverse complement strand
GAGTGTGAGTGGAGGAGTTTGTGGTGGTGAGCATGTCCACTAGGTGGTGTGCGAGAGAGAGCGAGAGTGCGAGAGAGAGCGAGAGCACTGATCACTGAATGGCTGTAAACACTGTGTACATAGTGTGCATTGGTGTGTGTGTATTGGTGTGTGTGTGTGTGTGTGTGTGTGTAGGAGTACGGAGGAGTGTGTTTTAGGTGCTTCTGTGCTCCACCTAACCCCACCCCCCGCTTTAACCTAACACTCCCCTCTCCATCATCCTAAACCTAAAACCAGCGATATTCCACTATATGGACAAAAGTATTGGGACACCTGCTCATTCATTGCTTGTTCAGTAGGGTCATCAGTGTTGGTCAGCTCCAGAGGGTCCTATTCTATTGGCAGTACTTCTTCTGTACAGGGACCAGACTCAACCGTGGCTGAATGCATTCATTAGAAAGGGTGTCCACAAACATTTGGACATGTTTATTTATTCAGGCATGCCTTGTCGCCCCCGCCCCCCCATCCCTAAACAGGCCTACGTGCTTCTGAACAGTGCAGGTAACCCTGCTCACTCAGTCAGTGTGTTCTGTGTGTGTGTGTCTCTCTCTCTCTCTCTCTTTCACACACACACACACACACACACACACACACACACACACTTCCACCCACAAGTAGTGGAAAATTTCCACAGTTCTGAATAGCTGCAGTCGCAGAGTTAGCAAACTCCAGCCCATGTAAACATTAGCAACATTAGCAACATTAGCACTGTTAGCGATCGCCCTGAACAACACAGCTAGCAAAGAGACAGAGTATCGTATTACTGCGTTAAGCTACTCACCAAGACCCGGCGCTGATGATTCTGGCCCGGCGCTGAGCAGTCTGGCCCGGCTCTGAGGAGTCTGACCCGGTGCTGAGCAGTCTGGCCCGACGCTGAGGAGTCTGACCCGACGCTGAGCAGTCTGGCCCGGTGCTGAGCAGTCTGACCCCGACGCTGAGGAGTCTGACCCGACGCTGAGCAGTCTGGCCCGGCGCTGAGGAGTCTGGCCCGGCGCTGAGGAGTCTGGCCCGACGCTGAGGAGTCTGACCCCGATGCTGAGGAGTCTGGCCCGGCGCTGAGCAGTCTGGCCCGGCGCTGAGCAGTCTGGCCCGGCGCTGAGCAGTCTGGCCCGGCTCTGAGGAGTCTGGCCCCGACGCTGAGGAGTCTGGCCCCGACGCTGAGGAGTCTGGCCCGGCGCTGAGCAGTCTGACCCCGACGCTGAGCAGTCTGGCCCGACGCTGAGCAGTCTGGCCCGGCGCTGAGGAGTCTGACCTGACGCTGAGCAGTCTGGCCCGGCGCTGAGGAGTCTGATCTGACGCTGAGGAGTCTGACCTGACGCTGAGCAGTCTGATCTGACGCTGAGGAGTCTGATCTGACGCTGAGGAGTCTGATCTGACGCTGAAGAGTCTGACCTGACGCTGAGCAGTCTGGCCCGGTGCTGAGGAGTCTGATCTGACGCTGAGGAGTCTGACCTGACGCTGAGCAGTCTGACCTGACGCTGAGCAGTCTGATCTGACGCTGAGGAGTCTGATCTGACGCTGAGGAGTCTGACCTGACGCTGAGCAGTCTGGCCCGGCGCTGAGGAGTCTGATCTGACGCTGAGGAGTCTGACCCGACTCTGAGGAGTCTGACCTGACGCTGAGCAGTCTGGCCCGGCGCTGAGGAGTCTGATCTGACGCTGAGGAGTCTGATCTGACGCTGAGGAGTCTGACCTGACGCTGAGCAGTCTGGCCCGACGCTGAGGAGTCTGACCTGACGCTGAGCAGTCTGACCCGACGCTGAGCAGTCTGACCCGACGCTGAGGAGTCTGACCCCGGCGCTGAGCAGTCTGACCTGATGCTGAGCAGTCTGACCCGACACTGAGTAGTACCGTGGCTTGAAGATTGTCTTCAGTTACATACCAGCAAATTCTGAAGGCAAACATTGAACATCTCACCATCTGTATTAATTTAATATTATTATTAATAATAATAATCATAATAATAATAATCATAATAATAATATTAATAAAAAGCCAAAGAAGAAAGGAGGAGGAGCTTCAATGCAGTAACTCAAAAGGCCCAAGCTAAAGGTGGCCCTCACAGCCCCCCCCCCGACCTGAACATCTTTGGACATCTGTGGAAGGGCCCCCAAAGAGGTGGTGACAACCCCCCATAGGGGCTACCAGAGCAGCAAGAGACCCTTTTGGAAGGACAGTGGTCACTGAAAGACCCTTGGCTGCTACTTTACTCATGAAAGGCGGAGTTGTCAGGTACTGACCAGTGTGCAGGGTGTCCAAACTTTCTCTTTTGTCCATTATCTTGTCTTTTTGAGCCAGGACTAAACGTTTGGGACCCCCTGATGGAGGCTACTGTGTGTGTGTGTGTGTGTGTGTGTGTGTGTGGTCCTGCTGTATCTGGATGTCTGGTTTGTTTTCTTGAATCAACCCTGTGTTTGAGCATCAGTGCCCTCTACCGGCCACACACACACACTCTCTTACACACACACACACTCTCTCACACACACACACACACACACACACACACTCTCTCACACACACACACACACACACACACACGCTCACGCATGCCCAACTGCTCTTACTCAGTTTGTTAGGTTCTAGACATGTCTGATAGGTCTATGTGAGACATATGTCCACACACACACACACACACACACACACACACACACACACACACAGTCTCTCACTCGTCTGTTTGTGGTTGCTTACTAAGTGTGAGGTCAGAACACTGTATTCTGATTAGCTGAGGGCTTCTGTGGTCAGACGTCTTACTTCCTTCCTGCAGGTATGTCACTCCTCAGGGAGTCTGAGTGTGTGTGTGATGGATAATGGCTAAAGCAGCTGTTTGAAAACACACACACACACACTCACACCTTGGGGGTCTTGCTATGTATAGTTAACCCCCCCGTGCATACCAGCAGTACACACACACACACACTAGCATATCAGTGTGACTGGTGTGGTGAGAATGGTTCACCACTGGTCAGTGGTGGTCTTGTGGTTAGACCCTTATGGGGACTTGAGTTGGGGGGTGAATGTGAAGTTTAGCATTTGTATACTTGCCCTGTTGGAATGGAGCCTGTGGGAGTCTCCCCTGGAGGTGTGGGTTCGAATCCCACTTCGAATCACAAGGTTATAGGTTCGATACCCATATTCTTAGGCAAAGCCCGTAACCTTCTCTGCTCCAGGGGCACCCCAGCATGGCTGGACTGGTGAGGCATCATGTAGGGGTGTAGGATGTGTGTGTACAGTCTTCAGGTTGCAATCTTCTCTGGAGGCATAGGTTCGAATCCCACTTCTAGCCCAATGGTTGTGGGTTCTATACCCATATCTGCTCGGCTGCCAATGTTGCGTTCTTAGGCAAAGCCAGTACCCTGCTCTGCTCCAGGGGCACCATGGCATGGCTGGCTGACCCTACGAAGCAATTAGAAGTGAGATTTGAACCTACACCTTCAGAGGAGACTTGCGACTCAGAGAGTAGCTGGACTAGTGAGGCATCGTGTAGGGGTGTTAGATGTGTGTGTAGAGTGCTCAGGGCAATCAAAGATGCTGTCTTCAGGTCTCCATCTTCTCTGGAGGCATAGGTTCAAATCCCACTTCTATCCCAATGGTTGTGGGTTCAATACCCATATCTGCTCAGCTGCCACTGTTGGGTCCTTAGGCAAAGCCAGTAACCTTCTCTGCTCCTGGGGCACCGTACCATGACTGACCCGGCGTTCTGACCCTATCAGACTGAAATGAGATTTGAACCCATGCCTCTAGAGGTGACTGATCTATGGTGCTGCCGCAATCTTAGGTCGTAGTCTTCTTTGAAGGAGTGGGTTTGAACGCCACTTCTAAACACAAGGTTGTGGGTTCAATACCCACATCCCCTAAGCAGACACTGCTCCCTCTCTGCTCCAGAGGAAGCATAGCATGGCTGGCTGACCCTGCGCTCTGACCCCCAGCAGTTAGAAGCGAGATTTGAACCCACACTTTCAGATCTAGCTTTGATTGAACATCTCTGACGTTTCTCTCTCTCTTTCTGCAGGAGAGCGCTGGTTCTGTGTACTCTTCTGTGCTGTACTTGCTATCTAGGACTCACACAAGTTCTGTCTGAAGGTAAGTTACCTCCACATATGTGTGTGTTTATGTAATATTTAATATTTATAATACTTTAAAATCTGATCTAAAAGACCAAATATGGGCTGTTTTTAATAAAAGCACTTCACTTAGGAAGAGCTGAACCCTAACCCACATCCTAACCCAAACCCAGACCCAATCCCAAACCCTAACCCTATCCCAGACCCAGACCCTAACCCACATCCTAACCCAAACCCAGACCCTAATCCAATCCCTAATCCAGACCCGAACACTAACCCACATCCTAACCCTAACCCAGACCCTAGCCCAAACCCAAACCCAGATCCAGACCCTAACCTACACCCAGACCCTGACCCTAAACCAAACCCAGACCCTGACCTTAATCCAAACCCAGACCATAACCCAGACCCTAACCCTAATCCAAACCCTAAACCAGATCCAGACCCTAACCCAAACCCTAATCCTAACCCGACCCAAACCCTAACCCAGATCCAGACCCTAACCCAAACCCTAATCACAACCCAAACCCAGACCCTAACCCGACCCAAACCCTAACCCAGATCCAGACCCTAACCCGACCCAAACCCTAACCCAGATCCAGACCCTAACCCAGATCCAGAACCTAATCCCAACCCAAACCCAGACACTAACCCACACCCAAACCCAGACCATAACCTAAACCCAGATCCTAACCAAACCCTAACCCCGACCCAAACACTTACCTAATAATGTTTTAACCCCCTGTCTACGCCAATATGCCATCTCCAGCCACCTTGTATCTCCAAAACGGCAGCTTTACAGACCTTCAGTGGACGTCAGTGGAAAAGGGTTTTACTCCAGGTCATTTTGGGGCATTTCTATTGGTCTGTTTATCATGGAAATTTGATGGTGTGATGGTGAGCGGCGAATTTCTCTGGGAGGGGTGGAATGACGATGACTAGCTCTACTAGTCGAACCGTGGTCGTTATTCCCATAGCTATTACCAGGAGACCGTAGAAGTTAGCTAGCTTCCTATTACAGACTAACGTACCCACAGAAATACACACGCTGTATGTGTACTGTATTAGTATACTGTAAGAGTGTGTGTGTGTGTGTGTGTGTTCACAGTCTAGTCTTTAAGAGCTGCTGGGTCATAGACATTCAATAAAGTTTAATGTAGTTCTGCTGCTCATATTCCGTTTCATACCCAGTACACACACACACACACACACACACACACACACAAACCTCCTTACTGCACTTTTTCCATGCTTTGCTGGTGCTGTACTTTTATAGATCTTAAGTGTATATGATTCCTGTGTGTGTGTGTGTGTGTGTGTGTGTGTGTGTGTGACTGCTGACGTATGCTGGAAGTCATACACATATATACAACTATACACACACACACACACACACACACACACACATACCTACACAATGAGCTCTTTTAACATACTGTCCTTTGGGTCTATTTCCCAGCACTGATCCTAAACACACACACACACACACACATTCAGAAGTGCTTACTACCTATGTTGACTCACTTCACTCTCTGTCTTAAATCATGTATTCCCAGCGGAACACACACACATACATACACTCATACACACACACTCACACACACACACTCACACACTCCAAAACCTGGCTCTACAAACTGTTCACACATTTGTGTGACGATGATGCAATGCACCACTCTGGATCTGGACCACTATCAGGGGCATACAGTGTACAGCTATGGACACGTCCACCTGCCACTTTATTAGAAACCCCGTCCTACGAACCCTCACTGTCCACTTCATCCCTCCACCTACCTTATAGGCCCACTTTATACAGTAGGCGTACCATTGCAGACTGTAGACCATCGGCCCGACCACAGCACCAGTGGTCATCCATCCTCCACCCCGTTCTTCACTGGTTGTCCCGGTAGTATTTAGTGGATCGTCCTCAGCGAGGTAGTGGAATGGTCGCTGGCTCTCCTGGAGTGGTCCACCACATACAAATGTCGGGCCAGTAACTGACCCGTTGATGAAGGGGTAGAGGATGGCTAATGCCAGCAAGGTTTCAAAAAGGGACGTCCAATAAAGTGGACGGGCAGTGAATCTAGTTGCACGTTTTGGAGCACTGCTATTGGTCCATTCATCATGAAAGATCTGCCCGATTCAGTGTGTAAGTCTGTGTATGTGTGTTGCAGATGTGGACGTCCTGCAGCGTCTGTCTCTGCGCGTCGAGCAGGGGTCCCGCTCCGTCCCTTTTGGGGTCATCTCCCTTCGCTCCGGAGTCATCCTCACGCCACGGGCGCGGGTCACCACTGCAACGCGCTCCTTGCTCCCACCGGACCTAGCCTGGAACGCCACGCTTCTGTTGAGTGTCCGCTCTCATCGCGTCAACTCCGCCTTTCTCTTTTCTGTTTTTTCCGCCACCCGGATCCAGCTGGGCCTGGAGATTTCCCCCGGGACGCTGACCCTTCACTCCGGACCCCAGAACTCTATCAGCTTCCCCTATGACCTCCATGATGGCCGTTGGCACAACCTGGCCATCGTCCTGGCTGGCCGGACGGTCACCTTGCTGCCGGCATGCAACCACAGCGACAGCAGGGGCGGATCCCAGGAACTACCGCTGCCCCCTCCAGCCCATTTGGACCCTCGCGGGACATTCCGGCTGGGTGGTAGCAGCGCCCTGTTACCGGGCGTCGCCCCATTTGAAGGTGCCATATGCCAGTTTGACATTGTCCCCACGGCACGGGCGCAAGCAAACTACTGCAACGCCATCCGCAGGCAGTGCAGAGAAAATGACACATACAGGCCTGCTCCGCCCCCCGTCTTACTGCCACTCCCACACCACCAATCAAATCGTACCCTCGCAACTGCGCCCACTAGCACCCCACGGACAGCCCTGAATGGTGCCATTGGGCCTGGTGTGGGGTCTCGACCGAATACAGCACCGGTCACGCCCACGCCTCTAGCCCCGGCTAGAACGGGGCTTGAACCACCACCATCCCGAGAACGCTTGAGCACTGCAACCCCCATGCCCCCTCTCAAAGCACCCAAACCCTTGCCCAAAAACAGCTCCAAACCCACTGCCATCAGTACATCAATGGGGTTCAAATCCACCACAGCAAGAAGTCCAATCAAAGCTGTTACTGCCAAACCTTTGCGATCAAAGCCCACTGCCCCAAAACCCAACATCTCCAAACCTGCCAGTTCGAAACCCAACAACCCCAAACCCACTGCTGCGTCAAAGCCCACAAAGTCAAAACCCACTGCCACCAAGCCAGCATCCTCGAAGCCCTCCAAAACCACAACCACAAAACCCAGGATAGTCAAACCCACAACTCAGAAAGCCCCTCTTCCCAAACCCACTCCAGAAAGCACCACCAAAAAACCTCCAATGAACCCCCAACGCATTACCCCGCCCACCGTAGCCAGCCCCACTAAGAGAAAAGCAGACCAGGCTAAGCCTAAGCTAACTGACCAGCGTCCGAGTACCCCGAAGAAACCAACCCCTGGCCCGGCTAAAAAAACACAGCAGCCCAAAACCAACACTCAGCGCACACCTAGACACACTGCTCCCACGCCCAGATCCACACCGTTCACCCCCCCTGTCCCAAAGATGCCCCAAAACACCCTGCCAACTCCTAAAACCCTCCCAAAGACCCCAAGACCTCCTGTTACCCCACCGACAGCCACTCTGGAGGCGATGACGGTTATGCCCGCCGATGGATTTCAGGGCTGGCATCTGGATCCAACAATGTTTGCATCTTCGATTGGACCGCCGGGACAAAAGGGAGAGCCAGGACCCCCGGTGAGTGTCTGGGATGGTCTTATGTTATAGTGTCTGTGGTTCTCTCAAGGAAGTACAGCCTGTATGGGTACACTCAAAAGTTTGGACACCCTTATGAACTATTGAGTGTGTTTCCATCATGCAGGCCTTTTAGACTCAATTAGAGACTTGTAAAGTGCCTCGGGTGTCTCAGAGCAGGTTAACACTATTATGTGTGTCCCAATCTGAAAATGCTATACCGTAGCCCTGGTGTGTGTGTGTGTGTGTGTGTGTGTGTAAAGGGTGGTGCTGTGGGTTCCTGTGCATGTGTAGCAAGTTTGTGTGAGCCTCTGTGCGTTCACACATTTGTGCGTTTGACGCGGTAAGCACTTCCCCCACCCCTTCCCTCAGTCACCCCCTTTTCTTTTTGCGAGAGGGTCGCTTTCAAAGCAGGGTCAGGGGTCAGGTTCAGAAGTAAACAGTTACCATTTCGCATGACACAGTCGCCTAAACACACACGGGAATCCTCCACCTTGTATTTGCATGGAAATGAGGCCAGGATTTGGAATTGAAGTGTAAAACTTCCCGCCTTGGTCAGTCCCAAGCAGCAGCGGTCATCTCAGAAAAGCCTGTGAGTTAACTAGGCCAGTGCACTAAGCCAGTGCAATGCCCGAAGCAGTCAGTAAGCCAAGGCATGTTGGGAGATTTGCACTGGAGTTATGAGGCTCACGAGCAGGCAAATAAATCACCTGCCTAATATTGTGTAGGTCCTATAAGCCGTAGAAGTTCTGTAGGTTCTGAGCTGTGGTCTCCATTGCATCAGTGAGAACTGGGTGCCAAGGACCCCATCACAGGTTCATTGGTTGTCTTTCCTTGGAGCCTTTTGGTAGGTACTAACCACCCTACAAGGCTCTAGACCTGTTAACCCCTACTGTAAGGGAACTCTAAAGCATTCACCCCTTGCGTAAGGGCACAGTAAACCGGTCCACCTCTTGCATAAGGTGCCTCTAAACAGGTTGACGCCTTCTGTGAGGAGGTTCCAATTCCATTCGTCCCTCACAACAGGCATTCTAAACCAGTTGATCCCCCCAAAAGACACGATAGACCGGTTGATCCCTCACAATATGCACTCTAAACCAGGTGATCCCTCTAAAAGGCACTCTAAACCGGATGATCCCTCGCAAAAGCTACTCTAAACTGGTTGATCCATCTACAAGGCACTCTAAACTGGTTGATCCCTCACAATAGGCATTCTAAACTGGTTGATCCCTCACAATAGGCATTCTAAACCGGTTGATCCCTCGCAATAGGCACTCTGAACTGGTTGATCCCTCGCAACAGGCATTCTAAACCGGTTGATCCCTCGCAACAGGCATTCTAAACTGGTTGATCCCTCACAATAGGCACTCTGAAATGGTTGATCCCTCACAATAGGCACTCTAGACCGGTTGATCCCTCGCAATAGGCACTCTAGACCGGTTGATCCCTCGCAATAGGCATTCTAAACTGGTTGATCCCTCGCAACAGGCATTCTAAACCGGTTGATCCCTCACAACAGGCATTCTAAACCGGTTGATCCCTCGCAAAAGCCACTCTAAATTGGTTGATCCCTCACAATAGGCACTCTAAACTGGTTGATCCCTCGCAATAGGCACTCTAAACTGGTTGATCCCTTGCAACAGGCATTCTAAAACCGTTGATCCCTCGCAACAGGCATTCTAAACCGGTTGATCCCTCGCAAAAGCCACTCTAAACTGGTTGATCCCTCACAACAGGCATTCTAAACTGGTTGATCCCTCACAAAAGCCACTCTAAACTGGTTGATCCCTCACAATAGGCACTCTAAACTGGTTAATCTCTCACAATAGGCACTCTAGACCGGTTTATCCCTTGCAAAAGCCACTCTAAACTGGTTGATCCCTCACAACAGGCATTCTAAACCAGTTGATCCCGCCAAAAGATATTCTAAACCGGTTGATCCCTCGCAATAGGCACTCTAAACCGGTTGATCCCTCGCAACAGGCATTCTAAACCGGTTGATCCCTCACACATGCCACTCTAAACTAGTTGAAACTGGTAGATCCCTTGCAACAGGCATTCTAAACTGGTTGATCCCTTGCAAAAGACACTCTAAACCAGTTGATCTTTTGCAATAGGCCACTCTAAACTGGTCTAAATTGATCACTTGTAAAAGAGACTTTAAACCTGTTAATCTTGTGCATAAGGAAACTCTTCTTAGGGGCCGTGTGATCCCTTGCATAAGGGGACTATAAACCAGTTGCCCCCTTAAAAAAGGGCCTTGTAGTGTACTCGCAGCTCCAGCACAAGCAAACTTCAGACACCCAACACGTCCTGTCTGCACGACATACAAGTATTTTACACATTTTAACTGCGTAACATGTTCCTCAGCTTCTCTTCTAGTCACAACATCTTGATGAGCGGAGATCCGAGAGTAGAAAGGCAGGAGGCGGATTACAGGATTCAGAAGCTGTGATGACACGCTAGACAGCACAGAGAAGATTTTCTAAATGATGGACTAGACGTGTGTGTGTGTGTGTGTGTGTGTGTGTGTGTTTCACTGCAATTAGGGGGGGTTAAACTGCAGAGCTGACACTGCCTGGAGCGTATATGCTGCGAGTGTGTGTGTGTTGCGAGCTCTCTGTTATTACCCAAGGTTTATTAGCCAGAGCACACCGTCATCCACCCTAAACACACACACTCTAATGCTAACTTACCCTGCTGACACACCCCAGACGCATTTAATGAAGAAGACACCCTCTCATTTACATCACACACACACACACACACACACACTTACTGTGCACCTGCGGACTGAGTTAAAATAACTTACACACCCACATGCATCTGACACACACTTTAATGAGCGGGAGACTCTTCCATTAACCCTATTATAACAGTGCTGACCCCACCCTACACACACACTCACCTAGTGCAGATTCAGCACTTTGAGAAGAGTGTGTGTTTGCAAAAAAGTGTAGGTGAGAGAGTGTGTGTGTGTGTGTGTGTGTGTGTGTGTGTGTGTGTGTGTGTGTGTGTGAGGAGTACAGAAGGAGACCCTTGGTTGAAAAAAAGGGCCATCTGTAGAGGCATAGCTATAACCCTTAGAGATTCTTTGCATAAATACACACTCACACTCTCTCTCTCTCTCTCTCACACACACACACACACACAAACACACACACTCACATACCTCCCTCTTAGAAAGCTTTCCTCAATGGGCTCCTTTCATCCAGAGCCACGTGGCATTATAGGGTTGGGGGGGCAGAGGAAGGGAGAGGCGGGGTTTTCTGATCTGCTTTTTTCCCCATTTACCACCCTGTTACGTTGCCCTCGCTCCATCCGTTCGTTCGTTCGTCTGTGGCATCGCCCATCCACCTTCCTTTTTCAAAGTGCACCACACCAGGAGAATCAGCCCGGTCTGTTAAGGCAACGTAACAGGGTGGTAAATGGACACTATAGCCTGAGGATGGCGATCTCGAGTCATGCAGCTCTGCCATCGGCATCCGGAGCCTGAGAGAACACAATTGGCCATGCTCGCTCGCTCTCTCTCTCTCTCTCTCTGGGTGGGTAGATGGCGCTCTCCACCTTGGTCACTCCGGAGGAACACAGCATAGCCTAGCATAGCGTAGCATGGAATAGTACAGTATAGTATACCATTACATGGTGTAGTATAGCATAGTAAAACATTGTGTAGCATAGTATAGTATAGCATAGCATTGTGTAGTATAGTATAGCATTGCATTGCATAGCATAACATAGCCTAGCCTAGCCTAGCATAACAGCACTAAAGTATAATATAGTATAATATAGTATAGTATATAAAGTGTAGCATAGTATAGCATAGTATACCATATGTATAGCATAGTATAACACTGTGTAGCATAGTATAGTGCAACACAACATAGTATAGTATAGCATTGCATAGCCCAGTGTAGCATAACAGCACTATAATACAGTCTAATGTAGTATTGTATAGCATCGTATAGTACAGTATAGCCTGGCATAGTACAGGATAGCATTGCAAGGTGTAGCATAGTATAGTATATCACAGTATAGTGTAGTATAGTACAGTATAGTATACCATAGTATGGTGTAGTATAGTATAGCACAGCATAGTATAGTTTAGTATAGTATACCATAGTATAGTACAGTTTAGTATAGTATGATGTAGTATAGCACAGCATAGTATAGTTTAGTATAGTATACCATAGTATGGTGTAGTATTGTATAGTATAGTATGGTGTAGTATTGTATAGCACAGCATAGCATAGTATAGTATACCATGGTATGGTGTAGTACTGCATAGTATAGTATAGCATGGTGTAGTAAAGTATAGCACAGCATAGTATAGTATACCACAGTATAGTATGGTGTAGTAAAGTATAGCATAGTGTAGTATAGTATAGTATGTTATCATATAGTAAAGTAGAGTATGTTATCGTATAGTACAGTATAGTAGAGTATGGTATCGTACAGAATAGTATAGTATAGTTTAGTAGAGTATAGTAGAGTATAGTAGAGTACAGTAGAGTATGGTATCGTACAGAATAGTATAGTATAGTACAGTATAGTAGAGTATGATATTGTACAAAATAGTATAGTATAGTACAGTACAGTACAGTATAGTATAGTAAAGTAGAGTATGGTATAGTATAGTAGAGTAGAGTACAGTAGAGTATAGCAGAGTATGGTATCGTACAGAATAGTATAGTATAGTACAGTAGAGTATAGTAGAGTATAGTATAGTAGAGTATGGTATCGTACAGAATAGTATAGTATAGTATAGTAGAGTATGGTATCGTACAGAATAGTATAGCAGAGTATAGCAGAGTATAGTAGAGTACAGTAGAGTACAGTAGAGTATAGTAGAGTATGGTATCGTACAGTATAGTATAGTATAGTAAAGTAGAGTATGGTATAGTATAGTAGAGTAGAGTACAGTAGAGTACAGTAGAGTATAGTAGAGAATGGTATCGTACAGAATAGTATAGTATAGTACAGTATAGTATAGTAGAGTATAGTATAGTATGGTATCGTACAGAATAGTATAGTATAGTATAGTAGAGTATGGTATCGTACAGAATAGTATAGCAGAGTATAGCAGAGTATGGTAGAGTATTGTACAGCATAGCATATTATAGTATATATGCTATAGTGCAACACAGCATGGTAAAGTTTTGGTTCTGCTGGATGTTCTACGTTCTAGAGCCATAGATACACTAGAACCACACCAACATCATCAGTGGGAAAAAACACATCCTACATCAGGAGGCACATTCGTTCTACTGACCTCCTGTTTCCTCGCTCCTTAGTTTAGCTTCAAAACATTGAGCTAGTCTTTATATATATATATATATGTGTGTGTGCGTGCGTGTGTGTGTGTGTGCGTGTGTGTGTGTGTAACTCTCTTTTTTGTGTGCTTTTTTAGGGAATTCTGGGACCTCCAGGAAAACCAGGACTGCCAGGGAAGAAAGGGCCACAGGTAAGTGTGTGTGTTTTACCAGTGGATGAACCCCAACCCAAGACCTCTCTCTATACAAATCTACACACCCTGTATGGACAAAAGTATTGGGACACCTTTTTCAATGGTATTTATTCAAATAAAAAAAAAAAGGTTTCTCCTGCTTTTATTGGAGTAACTGTCTCGACCGTCCAGGGAAGAAGGCTTTTTACTAGAATTTGGAGGAGCACTGCTGTGAGGATTTGATTGCATACAGCCACAAGAGCGTTACTGAGGTTGGAAAGTTAAATAGATGATCACCATCCCACCTCATCATCCCCGACTCATCCCATCCTAAAAGTACTGGATGAAGCTCCACCATCATTCCAGAGAACACAGTTCCTCCACTGCTCCACAGGCTAGATAGGCTGTATGTGTGCATTTGCACATCTGTGTCAGCAATGGGTGCAGCTTAAAGTAGCAAAATGCATTCATTAGAAGTGGTGTCCACAAACATTTGGACATATAGTGTATGTGTACAGAGAGAGAGAAAACGAGCATCCGAGGACATGCTGGCTGGCTGGCTGGCTAACACACACACACACACACACACACACACACACACACACACACACACACACACACACACGTTTGCATGCACACACCCATGTAGGCACGTCCGCACCTCACACCGGTCTAACACACACATGCTCAACCTCTCACCCTTGACCTTCTGCAGAGACACATGGGGGTGTGAGGTGTTGCCATAGCAACTACTGTAAACATGCACTAGTGATCTGCCCGAGTGTCAGACCCCGAGGTCAAGTCAGGCTGCGTCTGTCTGACTGTCTGTCTGTCTAGAATACTGTCCCCCATTCACATCGTTAACCATGAAGACTGCTCTAGAATACTGTCCCCCATTCACATCGTTAACCTTAAAGACCGCTCTAGAATACCACCCCCCATTCACATCGTTAACCTTAAAGACCGCTCTAGAATACCGTCCCCCATTCACATTGTTAACCTTAAAGACTGTTTTAAAATACCGTCCCCCATTCACATTGTTAACCATGAAGACCGCTCTAGAATACTGCCCCCATTTACATCGTTAACCATAAAGACCACTCTAGAATACCGTCCCCCATTCACATCGTTAACCATGAAGACCGCTCTAGAATACATCCCCCATTTACATCGTTAACCATGAAGACCGTTCTAGAATACCGTTCCCCATTCACATCGTTAACCTTAAAGACCGCTCTAGAATACAGTCCCCCATTCACATTGTTAACCTTAAAGACTGTTTTAAAATACCGTCCCCCATTCACATCGTTAACCATGAAGACCGCTCTAGAATACTGCCCCCATTCACATCGTTAACCATAAAGACCACTCTAGAATACCGTCCCCCATTCACATCGTTAACCATGAAGACCGCTCTAGAATACATCCCCCATTCACATCGTTTACCATGAAGACCGTTCTAGAATACCGTTCCCCATTCACATCGTTAACCATGAAGACCGCTCTAGAATACATCCCCCATTCACATCGTTAACCATAAAGACCGCTCTAGAATACCGTTCCCCATTCACATCGTTAACCTTAAAGACCGTTCTAAAATACCGTCCCCCATTCACATTGTTAACCTTAGACTGTTCTAGAATACCATCCCCCATTCACATCGTTAACCATGAAGACCATTCTAGAATACCTTACACATCGTTAACCGTTCACATCGTTAACCTTAAAGACCACTCTAGAATACTGTCCCCCATTCACATCGTTAACCATAAAGACCGTTCTAGAATACTGTCCCCCATTCACATCGTTAACCATAAAGACCGCTCTAGAATACCGTCCCCCATTCACATCGTTAACCATGAAGACCGCTCTAGAATACGTCTCCCATTCACATCGTTAACCTTAAAGACCATTCTAGAATACTGTCCCCCATTCACATCGTTAACCATAAAGACCGTTCTAGAATGATGTGCCCCATTCACATCGTTAACCATGAAGACCGCTCTAGAATACGTCTCCCATTCACATCGTTAACCTTAAAGACCATTCTAGAATACTGTCCCCCATTCACATCGTTAACCATAAAGACCGTTCTAGAATGATGTGCCCCATTCACATCGTTAACCATGAAGACCGCTCTAGAATACAGTCCCCCATTCACATCGTTAACCTTAAAGACCGTTCTAGAATACTGTCCCCCATTCACATCGTTAACCATAAAGACCGTTCTAGAATGATGTGCCCCATTCACATCGTTAACCATGAAGACCGCTCTAGAATACGTCTCCCATTCACATCGTTAACCTTAAAGACCATTCTAGAATACTGTCCCCCATTCACATCATTAACCATAAAGACCGTTCTAGAATGATGTGCCCCATTCACATCGTTAACCGTGAAGACCACTCTAGAATACGTCTCCCATTCACATCGTTAACCTTAAAGACCATTCTAGAATACTGTCCCCCATTCACATCATTAACCATAAAGACCGTTCTAGAATGATGTGCCCCATTCACATCGTTAACCATGAAGACCGCTCTAGAATACGTCTCCCATTCACATCGTTAACCTTAAAGACCATTCTAGAATACTGTCCCCCATTCACATCGTTAACCATAAAGACCGTTCTAGAATGATGTGCCCCATTCACATTGTTAACCATTGTCTGGGTGTATGTGTGTTTCAGGGGCCACCCGGACCACATGGTAACCCAGGACGACCTGGTCCTCCAGGGTTTAAGGTAAGCATGTCTTCCTGTATTTCTCGATCTCTCTCTCTCTCTCTTACTCTCTTTCTCAAAGTCCCCCGACCAGACTCCACACTAATGTGGAAGAGTTTGCTAGAAGCAAAATAGCGAGTAAAACATCAACAGGCAGCCGTGGCCCAAAGGTTAGAAAAGGTTGCTGGTTCAAATCCCCTGGATCAGCAGGAAAGTAATTGGGGATAGGAGGGAGTGAAGGAATAGCTCTTAGTTGTCCCTTAACATTCACGACTGAGGTGCAGTCAAGCAGAACACCTAGTGCGCTTGGGATCAGAAGGTTGCTGGTTCAAATCCCCTGGACCGGCAGGAAAGTAACTGAGGATAGGATGGAGTGAAGGAATAGCTCTTAGTTGTCCCTCAACATTCACGACTGAAGTGCAGTCGAGCAAAGCCCCTAGTGGGCTTGGGATCAGAAGGTTGCTGGTTCAAATCCCCTGGACCAGCAGGAAAGAATGTAGGACTGGGGAGGGACAAGGAACAGTGCTTCTTCCTCAAGACTGAGGTGCCACTGAGCAAGGCACCCAATGGCCTTGGGATCAGAAGGTTGCTGGTTCAAATCCCCTGGACCAGCAGGAAAGTGAGTGGGGAGGGGAAGGACACGCAGCTAGTGAGCTGGGTTTGTGGGTTTAATGTGTGGATGGGGCTCTTTGTTTGTGTGTTGGCATGACAATTTGGTATCGTCCAAACTGAGCTTTTCAGAAACTGAACGGCTGTCCCTCAA
This sequence comes from Salminus brasiliensis, assembly GCF_030463535.1. Taxonomy (NCBI): domain Eukaryota; kingdom Metazoa; phylum Chordata; class Actinopteri; order Characiformes; family Bryconidae; genus Salminus; species Salminus brasiliensis. The sequence goes on along the minus strand of NC_132895.1, from coordinate 33,162,446 downwards.
TCCTTTTTTCAGGGGCAGAAGGGGGACCCCGGAATTTCTCCTGGAAAAGCTCCTAAAGGAGAGAAAGTGAGTACTCCACCCTCCTAGCGCTGCTCTACGCCCAGCAGTGTTATTTCAGGCTGGTGTAGTGTAGTTTCAGGGTAGGGTAGTGACCTAGAGCTATAACTAGTGGTAGTGACTCTAGTGACCCTTGTGACCCAAGTGACCTAGAGCTTTAACTAGTGGTAGTGACTCTAGTGACCCTAGTGACGTAGGGCTTTAATTTTGTAGTGTTGACTCTAGTGACCTAGAGCTTTAACTGGGGTAGAGACTCTAATGACCCTAGTGACCCGAAGCTTTAACTTAGTGGTAGTGACTCTAGTGACCCTAGTGACCCGAAGCTTTAACTTAGTGGTAGTGACTTTAGTGACCATAGTTACCTAGAGCTTTACTTTTGTAGTGGTGATTCCCAGTGAGTGGGAGAGACTAGCGAATCTATTGACCCTGTGCTTTAACTAGTGGCTTAAATTGAGTGGTGGTGACCCTACTGACCATAGTGTCCCAGTGCTTTAACTGAGTGGTAGTGACCCTAGGTCCCAGTGCTTTAATTGAGTGGTAGTGGCCCTAGTGTCCCAGTGCTTTAACTGAGTGGTAGTGACCCTAGTGACCCTAGTGTCCCAGTGCTTTAACTAAGTGGTAGTGACCCTATTGACCCTAGTGTCTCAGTGCTTTAACTGAGTGGTAGTGACCCCAGTGACCCTAATGTCCCAGTGCTTTAACTGAGTGGTAGTGAGCCTAATGACCCAGTGCTTTAACTAAGTGGTAGTGACCCTAGTGACCCTAGTGTCCCAGTGCTTTAACTGAATGGTAGTGATCCTAGTGTCCCAGTGCTTTAATTAAGTGGTAGTGACCCTAGTGTCCCAGTGCTTTAACTGAATGGTAGTGTCCCTAGTGTCCCAGTGCTTTAATTGAGTGGTAGTGACCCTAGTGTCCCAGTGCTTTAACTGAGTGGTAGTGACCCTAGTGCCCCAGTGCTTTAACTAAATGGAAGTGATCCTAGTGTCCCAGTGCTTTAACTGAATGGTAGTGACCCTAGTGTCCCAGTGCTTTAATTGAGTGGTAGTGACCCTAGTGTCCCAGTGCTGTAACTGAGTGGTAGTGACCCTAGTGCCCCAGTACTTTAACTGAGTGGTAGTGACCCTAGTGTCCCAGTGCTGTAACTGAGTGGCAGTGACCCTAGTGTCCCAGTGCTGTAACTGAGTGGCAGTGACCCTAGTGTCCCAGTGCTGTAACTGAGTGGTAGTGACCCTAGTGCCCCAGTACTTTAACTGAGTGGTAGTGACCCTAGTGTCCCAGTGCTTTAACTGAGTGGCAGTGACCCTAGTGTCCCAGTACTTTAACTGAGTGGTAGTGACCCTAGTGTCCCAGTGCTTTAACTGAGTGGTAGTGACCCTAGTGTCCCAGTGCTGTAACTGAGTGGCAGTGACCCTAGTGTCCCAGTGCTTTAACTGAGTGGCAGTGACCCTAGTGTCCCAGTGCTTTAACTGAGTGGTAGTAACCCTGAGGCTGAGTCAGACGGGCTCTGGTGTCTTTTTGCGGAGGCTGAATGAACACAGTGTGGAACTCTGATGTTTGTGTGTCCGTTCGTAGGGAGATCCTGGATTTCTGGGTCCTGTTGGTTTATTCGGTGTGGAAGGTCGAAAGGTAGGTCGCCTGATTACTGACCAACACAACAGATACAAGCAGTGCCCTCTCTCTCGCCCTCTCTCTCGCCCTCTCTCTCTCGCTGTTCTGATTTTTCCATGTTTTTTAGAACCTCTCTTTGATACACACACACACACACACACACACACACACACACACTATTTTTGTCAAAGCGCACAGACACACACACACTTACACTCTGCTGTGTAACTGTGTGTGTGTGTTGCCAAGGTAACGGGGTGTAAACACAGCAGGGAATCCCCATTGAATCTTTCACAGTTGTGACTCAGAATCACCCCTGCCTCTAACACACACACACACACACACACACACATTTCAAACAAGGCTTCTGAAAGTCACTGAGTAGGCCACTATGAATAACTTTCTTTGTAATGACTGAGTGAGTGTGTGTGAGTGTGTGTGAGTGTGTGTGAGTGTGAGTGTGTGTGTGTGTGTGTGTGTGTGTGTGTGATACAGCTGCTCGTGATTACTGTAAATGTCTTTGCCAGACGTTTTGCTGTTCTCAACACTTCTGACAGCTGTGTGAACATGGAGTGTGTGTGTGTGTGTGTGTGTATATATGTGTCTACTGTGTGAGCATGCGTATACTGTATCGATGTGTGTCTGAGTGTGTGTGTGTGTGTATGTGTTGGCACCCTCTCGGCCCCATATGTTTCTGGTTGTGTGTGCACGGCGGCAGACAGAGACATCAGAATGTAGAGGAGAGCCGGTGGAGAACCGGCAGACCGCAGAGGACGGACAGACGGGGGCATGAGTGTGGGAACGAGGGGGCAGATAATAAACGGTGGACTGATGGACTGAGGGTGAATGGACTGAGACGGCCCAAATGGAGCCACTGAAGGAGTTCGATGTTCTGGGAACACAGTAGCTATTAGATCATCTAGAACTTTTCAATTACAACAGCTTAACCCCTCACACTCCCTCATAATCCACTGTGAACTATTCAGTATCTAAAATAAACTATTAAGACTTTACTATGAATTAGCCAGCATCCATTATACATTCTTTAGTATCCACTTTGTATTATTCATTATCCGCTATGAATCATTCAGTATCTACTATGAATTATTCAGTATACACTATGGATTATTCAGTATCTAAAACAAACTATTAAGACTTTACTATAAATTAGTAAGCATCCAGTATATATTCTTTAGTATCCAGTATGTATTATTCAGTAACTACTATGAATTATTTAATATCCTCTATAAACTATTCAGTACCCGCTATGAAATATTCAGTATCCAGTATGAATTATTCAGTATCCGCTATGTATTATTCAGTATCAGCTATGAACTATTCAGTATCCGCTATGTATTATTCAGTATCAGCTATGAACTATTCAGTATTTGCTATGTATTATTCAGTATCCGCTATAAACTATTCAGTATCCGCAATGTACTATTCAGTATCCACTATGAATTATTCAGTATCCACTATGAATTATTCAGTATCCACTATGTATTATTCAGTATCCGCTATGAATCACTCAGTATCCGCTATGAATTATTCAGTATGAAACTGAAGGGTCCTACAGTTATGGTTGCAGAGGCTAAAAGCTGGAGAGCTGAGCTGAACTCAGAGGCTCTCTCTGAGCTGAGCTGCATTCGGAACATCTCAACACTGGCAGATTGGATTTAGCGTGAAGATTGTGAAGTTTCTCCTGTCGTCATGGAGATGAGCCTTGTTTTGGACCCAGCTTGTCTAGAGCCTGACCCTTGGAGATGGTCAGTCTGAGAATGTGCCAACAGAGTGTGTATGTGTGTAAGTGTGTAAGTGTGTAGGGGTGGGGTAAGTGGCTGTGGACCTTGCTGTTATCAGTCACAGGTTGCAGTTAGATTCCTCGGCTGGGGCGTCAGTGTGAAACCCCTCCTACCAAAGCTGCTTCGGGTCAGCTGTGGTCGACCTGAGGATATGTGACCAGATAGAGCTTGAGGTGCCCTACACCGCTATCAGTAATAAACATACCGGAAATATGATCAGCTACTACAAATTATTCAGTATCTGCTATGAATTATCCAGTATCCAGTATCTACTCAGTATCCGCTATGAACTATTCAGTATCCACTATAAATTATTCAGCATCCACTATGAATTATTTACTAAATACTAATTATCCCCATTATAAATTATTGTATCTACTAGTGCACTAACAAACTACTATGAATTATCCACTATGAATTCTTCAGTATCTATTATGAATTATTTACATTCTTTGAATTAATCAGTAACGTCTAGGAAATCACTCACTATTTACTTTTATTCAGTTAAGAAGTACTGCAGATTACTCAGAAACTACTATGAATTATTCAGTAAGTACTGCAGATTACTCAGAAACTACTATGAATTATTCAGTATCCACTATGAATTATTCAGTAAGTACTGCAGATTACTCAGAAACCACTATGAATTATTCAGTATCCACTATGAATTATTCAGTAAGTACTGCAGATTACTCAGAAACTACTATGAATTATTCAGTATCCACTATGAATTATTCAGTAAGTACTGCAGATTACTCAGAAACTACTATGAATTATTCAGTAAGTACTGCAGATTACTCAGAAACTACTATGAATTATTCAGTATCCACTATGAATTATTCAGTAAGTACTGCAGATTACTCAGAAACTACTATGAATTATTCAGTATCCACTATGAATTATTCAGTAAGTACTGCAGATTACTCAGAAACTACTATGAATTATTCAGTATCCACTATGAATTATTCAGTAAGTACTGCAGATTACTTAGAAACTACTATGAATTTTTCAGTATCCACTATGAATTATTCGGAGGTTTCAGCAGTTCAGTGAAATCTGGCATTACCGACTCTTCGCTCGTTGAACAGTAGGCCTGTTTCACCCCCGACCCCAGAACCCCTCCGTGACACTCGTGCACACATTCAGTTCAGTGTGAAAGGCCTTATTGAGGAATACAGGAGCGAATTGCTTGGGCGTGGCAGGACACGGTTTACCACATTTGGAGTAAAACGGGCTTAACACCACACCGTCCCCCAAAAAACACCACGTGGATGAATATGGTAACCGTTCGGGTAGGAAGCCTTTCTCTGCGGTTACAGACAGGTCAGTCCTGAGGCTCGTACACACACTCGTCTGGTTAACACACCGTGTCGAAGAGAACTGCTGATTGAGATTAGATGTGTGCTGCATTTACAATTCAGGAATAGGTGTGTGTGTGTGTGTGTGTGTGTGTTGGCTGGCTTGATCTGGGAATGGGCTTCAGATTTTTCCATGGAAAACACTGATGAGGGAAGCAGACGTCCCTCGAAAGAGCAGCAGAAAATGTTGTAATTTCACAGCCTTGGCTGAGAGGAGTGTGTGTGTGTGTGTGTGTGTGTGTGTGTGTGTGTGTGAGAGAGTGAGTGTTTGGGTGCTTGTAAGCGGCGTGTTTTGGATCTGAATAGGTTTCCAGACACTGACGGGTCAGAAAGAGTCCTGCCAAAGCTTAACTACACCCTTCACAGTACAGCATAGCTGTTCCTCTCAAACACACACACACACACACACACACACACACACACACACTCTACTTCACCTGCACAGCACTGATTGTACACACCTAGTTTCTGTTCAGAAGTAAGACGAGAACTGCAGCAAGTGGAATTTTACTGCTAAGTGCTGCAGTGTGAAGTCTGTCCTGAAGGGGGCGATCTCAGCACGCGAGCTGCGTTAGTGTGAGCCGCTTAAACTCAAATACCGTGATTCAGCAAGAGATCACAAGCAGCGAGAAAGGTTAACGCTACGGCTGTGGAGCAAACCTGGAGATAGTAATGTAAGGGGAGGTCATGTGACTGGAACGTTAAATGGTAAAAAGGTCACGTGGAAGTCACATAGGTCATGCTAAACATTAAAAAAAGGTCATGTGACGCAAACAAAGGTCATGTTAAACATTAAAAAAGGTCACGTTAAACATTTAAAAGATCTAAACCAAGGTCATGCTAAACATTAAAACAAGTCATGTGACCGAAACAAAGGTCACGTGATGAAAAAGGTCACGTTAAACGTTAAAAGGTCACGTGACTGAAAAAGGTAACATAACATTAAAAAAGTCCAAACAAAGGTCACGTGACCAAAACCAAGGTCACGCTAAACATTAAAAAAGATCACGTGACCAAAACCAAGGTCACGCTAAACATTAAAAAAGATCACGTGACCAAAACCAAGGTCACGCTAAACATTAAAAAAGATCACGTGACCAAAACCAAGGTCACGCTAAACATTAAAACAGGTCATGTGACTGAAACCAAGGTCACGCTAAACATTAAAACAGGTCATGTGACTGAAACCAAGGTCACGCTAAACATTAAAACAGGTCATGTGACTGAAACCAAGGTCACGCTAAACATTAAAACAGGTTATGTGACCGAAACAAAGGTCACGTTTAACATTAAAGGAGGGATTTGGTCCAACTTTTGCTCTGTTATTATAATTAGAACATTAATATTCATGAACAGCAGCTCTTCTAATACCACGTTATTCTACATCAGGCTGCAGATTGTTCCACCAGCTCGTTCTGAAAGAGCAATGTTCAGGGTTCATGGAAAACCAGAAAAGGAAACAAAAACACACACACACACACACACACACACACACACACACACACAGACCAGTATTCCAGTAGTCAGCAGAATCCTGCACAGGCACGATGACGTCTACACATGCAGATACACACAAACACAAATACAGTAAATGCTCTCACATAAAAAAACACTCACACATGAAACGCCCTGAAACACACTTTTCCCCTGTTTTACACACACACACACACACACACACAGTGGAAAAAATCTCGCAGTTTGGGCTGATTGGCAGCAGATGGGGTCTATGATTATTGATGGAGTCATCCTTAGCAGGAATGTTTGCTGCTGTGTGTGTGTGTGTGTGTGTGTGTGAGTGTGTGTGTGTGTGTTTGCACAAGCTTCACGTCTGCTATGATTATTAGCAATTTTCCATGTATTTGAAAACGCTGTTTGGATAGGTGTGATGCATTACTGCAGTTTGACCCTTTAAAGCCTGAAACAGCAAATAATGACCAGATAGTTCAAATAATAAAGAAATAAAGAAATAAAATGACATCATTTTTGGAATCATATTTGATACATTACTGTAATATCTTACATTATCATTATTATTATTTAGATGTTACGTAATTATTTTTTTTCTACATAAATCATGATCAACATTCTGACCTCACTAACGCTCTTGTTGCTGAATGCAATCAAATCCTCACAGCAATGCTCTTTCTGCAAAATCCAAATCCAAAAGTAGAAAGCCTTTTTCCCTGGACAGTAGAGACAGTTACTCCAATAAAAGCACGACCAGCTTGATTTCACAACACCCTTGATTTCAGAAGAAACAGTGAACGAGCAGGTGTCCCAATACTTTTGTCCATTTAGTGTACATTCCTAGATTTGTAAACTAGGTTTCTAAATGACCCGAAAGCGTCACACCTGGCTTTAAAGGGTTAAACAGAAGAGCAGGAGTGTAAGTAGCCGCAGAGACGTGTGTGTGGGGTGTCATAACGTTTTTTGTTTTTTTTTTCTCTCTCTTCACAGGGTCAAAAAGGTCATCCCGGACCACCTGGCCTCCCAGGAGAACCAGTGAGTCTCACTCACACCCCCACCCCAAACACTGAATCATCGCTGTGCTCGAACCCCAATACTATCCCTCACCCTAGTCCCAATCCCAAAATCCCAACCATGGTCCAAACCCTAACCCTGTTGAGAATCTTAGGACAATCATCATCAAACCGCCTGCCAGTTCTGACCCGTCAAGGCATTTACTCCACATGACCTCTGAAGGTGTCCTGTGGTGTACGGTAGAGAGGTGTGTGGGGCCTCCATGAGCATCATAGAACATCCCAGTATGGTTCCTGTAAAAGTTCTGAGCTCTGACTAAACAGGTAAAATAATTCTCCAAGGCAAGTGACCGATCAGCTGGACAGCTGTAGACGCCCAAATGTAATATGTGGCTTAATAAACATGAGCCTACTGGCACCATGCTGGGCTGTAGAGGGGTATATAAAGCCCCCCAGCATTGAGCTGTGGAGCAGTGGAGGAACTGTGCTCTCTGGAATGATGGTGATGGTGGTGGTAATGGAGCTCCATCCAGTACCTTTGGATGGGATGAGGTGAGGTGAGGTTGGGTGCTGATCATCCATTAACCGAATGCAATCAAATCCTCACAGCAATGCTCTTGCTCCAAAATCTAGTAGAAAGTCTTCTTCTCTGGACAGTAGAGACAGTAACTCCAACAGAAGCAGGAGCAACTCCATTAATACCCTTGATTTCAGAAGATACGATTAATGAGCAGGTGTCCCAATACTTTTGTCCATTTAGTGTACATTCCTAGGTTTGTACACTAGGTTTCCTTCTGACCCGAAAGTACACACACATTCCCACTCACACACACTCATCCTCGTTTCGCCCCCTCCATTCCCACAGTGTGCTGAGCTCATCGTTAAGCAGGATCGCAAACACCTGCTAGTGGACAGGCGGACACACACACACACACACACACACACACACACACACACACACACTCGTGCATATTTTGACTGTTTGAGCCATGTTTTGTTAGAGGGGTTTATCTCATCATAGCTGAATGAGGAACGTTCAGAAGTGACAACCCATGAACCTCCTTCAAAAGAACAAGGGAAATGGACCGACTCCAAAACCCCAAAACTGTTACATCACAGTCTTGACTCGTTTTATTAACCCCCCTAAAAATGGACGCAAACCCGACCTCGGATCTTTGCTAGTTCCAGTGTTACTGAAGCGCAGCATATCCCTGTGAGACTCTGGTCGTTATGGGAATACAGGTTGCTATGAAAACCAGGCCTTTCAGTGATCACAGCTTTCCCTAGATGGCACCATCCAGAGAAGGGCAACTCAACAAGGGAAGAAGCTGCTGTCAGGGAAGTAAGTGGGAACCCATGCTAGGCTAAAAGCTAGAAACAGAGAAAGTGCCGCTTGGGGGAATAGCGTCGGAGAAGTGAAGCAGGGCAAAGCAACCCTTTAGGAAGCACCTTTGGGAAAACGTCCCCATTGCTAGGGAATTATTGTCGAGGAGGAGGGCTGCAGGTGAAACCAGCTCTTAGGCTAGCACCTATGGGGAAGAGTGCAGCCCTCTAGAGTGTCGCAGGGACAGGTGCTCTTCAGGAATGCACCATTGGAGAAGTTAGGGGTGTCCTGCAGGTGAGCTGCAGCTTTTGGACCAGCTCCTTTGGGGAAGCACCCTAAGGGAAAGCACCTTCAGGGAAGCAATGTTGCGAAAGCAGCTTTCTAGGAAGCGCCGTGTTGCAGGGACAAGCTCCCTTCAGGAACGTACCATCGGAGAATAGTTGCCAGGGAATCATTGTCAGGGAAGTGCCGCAGGAGAAAGCAGCCCTCTAGGAAGCGCTGTTAGGAAAGTGCTGCAGGGACAAGTTCCCTTCAGGAATGCACTATTGGCCAATTGTTGCCTGGCAGGGAAGTGCTGCAGGTAAAAGCAGCCCTGAGGGGAAGCACCATCAGGAAAGCACTGTTGGGAAAACTGGCCACCACCCTTGGAGAAGTGCAGCAGGGGAAAGCAACCCTCTAGGAAGCGCTGTTAGGAAAGTGCTGCAGCTTCCTTTTGGGAACGTACCATCGGAGAACAGTTGCCAGGGAATCATGGCTGTAGAGGGTGCTGCAGATGAAAGCAGCATTTGGGGAAGTGCTTCAGGGGACAGCACCACTAGGCCGCCTTCGGGATGCACCACAGGAGGAAAAATTTGCCTCTGGGAGAAGTGCAGCAGTGAAAATTGCCCCTTTGGGAATGCGCCACTCTGGGAACCACTGGGAGTCCCGAGACCCTTGCTAAGTAATCTGTGCCTGCAGAGAATTCTGAAGGAGAGTTCCCCTAGGAGTCGAGCGAACAATCTTCAAATGACATCAAGTGGCAATCACAGGGGTTCAAGCACTGAGCGACATCATGGAGTCAGTGTAACTCAACTGAGGGGCAGTTGACCGGGCAATGATCAGGGTCTCAAAAGGAAAGCTTTGGACACAACCCGAAGTTGCTCAACAGCTGGCGGGCCGAATCTGATTTGCAGTGCCGTGATGCTCATAATGAAGCAATATTTACTCATGGAGTTTAATACCTGTAAAACATCTCTCTCTCGCTCTCTCTCTCTCTCTCTCTCTCTCTCTCTTCGCAGGGTGAACTAGGGCCTGATGGAAGTACCGGTGCCAAAGGTTATCCTGGCAGGCAGGTGCAGTAGATCTTCTTCTGCTGTGAAGTGTGTGTGTGTGTGTCTGATTGTGGTTGCGTCCACTTGTGTACATGAGTGTGAATAAGTGTTGGTGAGCACCGAGAGCAAGTTCTTCACCTAGTTCTTGGTCACGGTTTGTGTCTCCATAACATTAAAACCGCTGCCAGGTCAAGTGAATAACACTGAAGTTCTAGTTCCAATGGCACCTGACAAGGTATATTAGGCAGACATTGAAGATGTTGACAAGAACCAAACTGTGATGTTCTAGATAGACGATTGGGCCAGAACATCTCCAAAACAAGCATCAGGCAGGTCTTGTGTGGTGTTCCCCTCCAGTATGCAGTGGTATGCAGAAAGGACAACCGGTGAACCAGTGAACCCAAGGCTCATTGGTGTAATCCCTGGAGGTCCCACCTCAGCTTGTGGAGTCCGGGCCTTTGTGTATTTATGACGATGTCATTAGTATAGATTGGTATGATGAGTTTCTGTCAATGGCAGCAATGACCCAATTCTTAAAGATCAAGATGTTTGCAGGTTCAGAGAGGACGTAAGAACCGCTCAGGGAGAAACGTCACGTCCGGATCTCGCTGTTTTAATGTTTCAACATTTCAGGCCTCCTTTTTTTATTGGGTTTTGGGAACTGGGGCAGGGTAAAAAGCTCAAGTTCCTCTGCACAACATTTGTGCATCTTGAACTCGTAACGATGGTTCCAAAACAAGGAAGCTCCATTTTTTTATACGTTCAACCAAAAAAGGGAAGGAATCGAGGAGTTGCCGTTTTTCTTATTATTATTGCTAAAATGCTAAAAGAAAGAACATGGAGAAAATGCCACTTCAGTTCAGGCTGAGAAGCCTGTTTGGAATTTATACTAAAAACACTGGATCCCAGCCCCAGTCCTGGCGACTTTTCCCAGCGATTTTTCAGCCGCTTTTCAGAGGACACCTCCAGAGGTCTTGCCTCAATCCATGGAGTCCATGCCTCAACAGGGCAGCTGCAACGGGACGGGGGTTTTAACGTTATGGCCAGTCTCATGCGTTCGGAATGGTATCCGGTGTGGTTCTTCAGACTGGTTGATGTATATCCTAACCAAGACTGGAAGCCCAATCATTGGGGTTCATTAAATAAACTAACTGAAGTCACTGTAACGTCCCTGATTGTCCCCTCTCTGTTTTTTCTCAGGGACTTCCCGGCCCGATAGGTCCTCCTGGGCCAAAAGGCATGCGGGTGAGTGCAGTTCAGCTCCTCTCTTCACGTCTTCAGCAGGAGAACACCTGTAGTTGCCTTTGCAAAGCTGCAGAGCCAATCAGAGCTGTAGTCGACTTGGGTTGACCGTGACTCTATTGTGTCCCCAGCTCTCTGTGTCCTCCTGTCCCATAGAGACTACAGACTGCCCGGACTGCTGTTAAAGTCATAAAACAGTGTGTTTGTTTGTGTGGGTGTGTGTGTGTGTGTGTGTGTGTGTGTCCATCCCCAGGCTTGCATCCTTTCTGATGTACACAAATGCAATTTGTATTGCAGGCACCACTGTTCCAGTGCATATGGAAAATGTTGTGTACACACACACAAACACACACACACACACACACACACACACACACACACACACACACACACACACAGTGTCGTGTTTGCAGCGGAGCCGTATTAAAAGCTCTTTATCAAACTTGGCTCCGCCCCCACTGACTGGAATTTCCTGTTTAAAATCAGACTGAGGCCCTGCTGTCTTTAGCCCCCACCACCCCCAAACATACACACACACACACAAACATACACACACACAAACATACACACACCACCACCACCACTTGAGCTAACCTCTCATTGGTACACATGGCTTTACCTTAGCTTTCAACTATTACAGACTTTTGTTGTTGCTTTGAAAGTGTCCATATAGGATGTATTTCCTTGTGTGTAGGTATGTGTGTGTAGGTATGTGTGTGTGTGTGTGTGTGTGTGTGTGTGTGTATTTCCGCTCCACAGTTGCCACAGCGAGTCATCATCGTGTGTATCCCTGGTGTGAGGGTATGTGCCCTTGGACTACATTGTGGAGGCCAGCACCATGCAGTCCATGGGCATATACACTTTCCTCAAGGCCTGCCTCTACCTCCGCAGTGAGACCCCCACCTCATCCAACCCATCCACCCGCCCGTCTGTCTGTCTGTCTGTCCGTCTGTCTCTCTATCTGTCTATCATCTATTCTTATTGCCCTGCGAATCCGAGTGGTCTCAAAGCAACTTTCTCTCTCTGTCTCTCTGTCTCTCACTCTGCAGGGTTTCATTGGGATCCCAGGTCTGTTTGGTTTACCTGGCCCTGATGGTGAAAGAGTGAGTTCTGTCGTTTTTGTACTCTCGTTTGTAATATGTTGTGGCCACAAGATAATATAATGAGGCCAGGAGGTGATACGTTGAAGTGCAGTATGTTGCCCAAATATGCTGAAGTCTGCAAAATAATCTGAGCTAATGAGATTGTTTACTGAGGTTACGTGTGATTTATTGATACCACAAGATAATCTGTTGATGCCACAAGAACACTATTATTGGCAGCAGGCAATGGTAGCAGCGTGATACTATATTGAGACTGACGATATCTAGATGCCACAAGATGATACAGTGTAGATGCCACAAGATGAAATATAGATGCCACAAGGTGATACAGTGTAGATGCCACAAAATAATATATAGATGGCACAAGATGATATATAGATGCCACACAATGATGCTAGATATTTAGATGCCACAAGATGATACAGCGTAGATGCCACAATATATAAAGATGCCACAAGATGATAGTGTAGATGCCACAAGATGATATGCCGTAGATGCCACAAAATGATATATAGATGCCGCAAGATGATACAGCGTAGATGCCACAATATATATAGATGCCACACAATGATGATAGATATTGAGATATGGCGTAGATGCCACAATATATTCATGCCACAAAATAATATATATAGATGCCACAAGATGATATAAAGATGCCACACAATGATGCTAGATATTTAGATGCCACAAGACGATATCTAGATGCCACAAGATGATATGCCGTAGATGCCACAAGATGATACAGCGTAGATGCCACAATATATAAAGATGCCACAAGATGATAGTCTAGATGCCACAAGATGATACAGCGTAGATGCCACAAGATGATATATAGATGCCACACAATGATAGAAATTTAAATATGGTGTAGATGCCACAAGATAATATATTGATGCCACAAAATAATATATAGAAGCCACAAGACATTATAAAGATGCCACAAGATCATATATAGATGCCACAAGATCATATATTCATGCCACAAAATAATATATATAGATGCCACAAGATGATATATAGATGCCACACAATGACAGATATAAAGATGCCATAGGATAATAGATGCCACAAGATGACAGTGTAGATGCCACAAGACGATATCTAGATGCCACAAGATTATATATAGATGCCACAAGATGATATACAGTGTAGATGCCACTAGATGATATATAGATGCCACAAGATGATATTCAGTGTAGCTGCCACAAGATGATAGTGTAGATGCCACAAGACGATACAGTGTAGATGCCACAAGATAATATATTCATGCCACAAAATAATATATAGATGCCACAAGACATTATAAAGATGCCACTATATATTGATACCACAAGATGATGATATACAGATGCCACGAGATTCACTGTCTTGGGACAGTGCAGGGTCTAATGATAAACCATTATCCCACTTTCCTACTGAACCAAAGTCCCCCAGTTCCAGCAAGCGCACACACACACACACACACACACACACACACACACACACACAGTGACTCAACCTGACAGCATTTAATGTAATATTTAAATATCATTTTGTAATGTCTCTCTCTCTCTCTCTCTCTCTGGTTTCAGGGCAGTCCTGGTCCTCCAGGGAAGAGGGGCACGATGGGTACGCCGGTAATGTTTTGTCTTAACATACTTTATCATGTGTGTGTGTGTGTGTGTGTGTGTGTGTGTGACTAAGAATGGTGTGGTGTGTTTTTAAGTGATGTACATATGTGAATGTGCGTCTGTGTGTGTGTGTGTGTGTGTGTGTGTGTGTGTGTGTGTGTGTGTGCGTACCAGGGCCCAATTGATTTGAAAATTGTTTTTTTCATTTCAAAGAAATCTAAACTTAGAATAGTATATAATTTTAAATGTTTATTTAATACATTTATATTAATTAGATTTTATATTTACAGAACTTATGCTTAGAATTTTATAGAAATTAAGTTCATAATTTTATGGAATTGTACATTTATTATTTGAAATCATTTTTAGAAAGTTCAGAACTGCACAGAATTTTAAATGTATGAATATAAGTTAATATTATTATAGAATTTCAAATGTATGAATATAAGTTAATAATATTATAGAATTTTAAATGTATAAATGAATAGCTTTAGTGGTCTGATTTTCTTTATATTTATATATTGGGGTTTTTTGTACTATTATTGTTATTATTTATAATAGATTGTGATGGGGCTTTCGTTCAGCTTCCTTTACTTCAGTCAGTATTACTGCAGTACAGTTACATTAGCAAGCAAAAGTTTGGGCACTCCTGGTCAAATAAACCTCTCTCTGTGAATAGTTACAGTAAGGGAGCAGAAGATGAGCTGATCTCACAAATTCCTTTAATATTTCAATCAATATTTTTTTTTCTATTTCTTTTAATTCCAAATATGATCAGCTAAGAGTCTCTCACTTCTTGTTTGGCGACCACTCTCCCTCCAAAAGCTTCCTCCTCTGTGCGGTTCTTGGGCCGTTTTGCTGCCCTGCTCTTCTGAGGCCCCTCCACGGATGTCTGATGATGTTCTGGTCAGGGGGACTGTGAGGGTCAAGGGGAAACCTTCAGCTAGGGTTTGAGGTCACTGGCCAGAATCTGCTGGTATTTCACTGAATCCATTCCTCCCTCCACCAGCGAAATGTTCCTCATGCCACTGGCTGCAACACAAACCCAAAGCACGAGCCATCCACCCTTGCGCTGAACAGTTGAACAGCGTTCCTGTAACAAAGTTCTCTGTAACATCTTCAGCCCACAGAGCATGGTCTTGAAAATCAGGCTTGTTTAGACGTTCCCTAGATTACGTTTGGCGCTGAATTTCGAGCGGTGCACCCCCACTCCAGAGTCTGCTCCATGTTCCTGAAGGTCACTTGGAGGCTGGAGGATCTGGTTCTGATTGGACTTTCGATCAATCCCACGAGCAGATCGCTCTGAAAGTCCTCCTCTGCTGGACCTCCACTGGACCTCCATCATTCCATCATTTCGTAATTCCATTAGAAACTGAGGAACCCGGCTCCTGAAAGAACGCCCTCTGCGTTTGGCAGCTGCTTAGAGGAGCCCATGGCTGCTGATTGTTGGGACGAGGTTCGAGAGGAGGTTTCAGGCCTTTTATGGAGCTCATGAAGTTCAACCAGGGGTGCCCAAACTTTTGCCCTTTTGCCCTTCAGCCGAGGTCATTGAGTGTTTTTGATCTCTCTCTCTCTCTCTCTCTCTCTCTCTCTCTCTCTCTCTCTCTCTCTAAAGGGTTTTCCAGGAGATTTTGGAGAGAGGGGTCCACCGGGAGCCGACGGGGAGCCAGTAAGTCAAGCTCCACCTTGCCGTCATTGATCTTCTCCTTTCCGTCCTCTCTCTCTCTCTCTCTCTACACACCACAGACCGCCCCCCGCCCCCCACTTTTGCCGCCCCAACTGCTCTGACCCATCGAGGCATGGACTCCTGAGGCATCTTGACACCTTCAGACCTTCAGCAGCAGACCCATCTTTGAGTCCTGCTTAAAGAGGTGAGGTGAGGTGGGCGGGGCCTCCATGAGCATCAGTTAGTCTAAGGCACCCACTGACTCGTTGTCCTTCCTTGGAGGATGTTTGGTAGGTGCTGACCACTGCTTATCGGGAACACCCCACAATGAGACCTGCCCGACGTTCTGGAGAGGTCCTGACCCAGTCTTCGTCTAGAATATCACATGTCAGCATATATATATGATGCTCATGGAGGCCCCGCCCACCTCTCAACTTGCAGTGCCTCTCTCTCCACAAGACCTCTGAAGGTGTCCTGAGGTGTCTGGACACCTACCTTCCAAAGTCTTGTAGAGTCTATGTCTGGAATGGTCAGATCAGATGGACTGAGGACTGAGGGATACAGCAACCTCCACACACACACACACACACACACACACACACACACACACACACACACACACAGGAGATAATGAGAAGTCCATATGTCCACACAGATTCTCCAGTGTTAGCTCTGTACCCCAAAACATGCTCAGTGTGGGGCCTTGTCTTAGGTGTGTGTGTGTGTGTGTGTGTGTGTGTGTGTGTGTGTTGTTCTGGACGTCACTGATGACTTTAATAGGACTCCAGAATGCAGACCGCTGTGTTTTCACCACATTCTGACATAAAACACCGCTATTTCACTTGGCCGCGCTCAGTTTTCCATTAGCCAACACATCACACACACACACACACACACACACACACACACTCCACTTTGGATAAGACCTTATTTACTGCTGAGGTATGTACACCAATCAGCCATAACATTACAGCTGAAGAACGTTGATGATCTGGCTCTGGGGGCTCCTGGCTGTCAAGAGGCGGGTCTACATGTTGGTCAGCGAGTGAATGGTCAGTTCTTGAAGGTGCTGAAGCAGGACAAATGGACAAGCGTAAGAACCTGAGACACTTTGACCAGAACCGGAATCAGCAAGCAGGTCCTGTGGGGTGTTTACCGGTATGCAGGGGTCAGTACCTACCTACCAAAGGTGCTCCGAGGAAGGACAAACGGTGGAACAGCGACAGCAAACCCAAGGCTCATTGATGCTCCGTGGAGGCTCCACCTCAATCACCTCACAACTTACAGGAGTTAAAGGCTCTGCTGCGAACACAGCAGGACACCTTCAGATGGCAGTAGAGTGTTAAGAGCGTCCAAAGGCTACTACCTCATCTGTTAAACATGGTGGTGGAGGTGTTCTGAAACCTGCAGGAGACATTTCCTCACTTCCTGCCCAAGATCCAGAGCTTAACCTCTCATCTGTTAAACATGGTGGTGGAGGTGTTCTGAATCCTACAGGGAGGTTTTTCCAGACCTCCAAAGCTTGGTCTTAGAAGAGCGCCTGAGTTAAGGTCTTCGGTGGCAAAGCATTCAGTGATGTTGAGGTCTGGACTCTCTGGAAATCCCCCCCCCCACACACACACACACACACAAAGGGGTACTATGTAGCGTTCACCATCCGACTCCTCCCACGGTTCATTCAGAAGCTCCTCTCGGATTGGTCCGATTTAACGAGCCCCCGTTTAAGCGAGGCCCCGTCTCAGGAAGCGTTTAGAGGGCCTTCTGCGGAGACAGGAAGTGCCGCATTGCACACATTCTTATTTCCTGCCTCCAGCCATTCCTCTGTTCCTGAAAGCAGGAGTGAAGCGGCCTTTTCATCCTTCCGTCACACCAGGGAGGGAGGAGGAAATGGGTTCAGCACGGCATGGCAGAGCCAGCAACAGACCGGCTCTGTGTGCTAGAACACACACACACACACACACACACACACACACACACACAGTATACACTTGCACACACTCCGAAAGGCATACTTGTATAGGCAAGTAGGGTAAGGGCATGTGGACCTTTCTTATTTCCCGAACCCAAACCTTCAGTGACTGCATCCTGAAACCTGAACCGTCACCTTGCAATCTCTCTCTCGCCCTCTCTCTCTCAGGGTCCTCTTGGTGCCCCAGGCCCCCCTGGAGTCCTCGGCCTAATTGTGAGTACATAAACGCTCCTCAAATCAGATGTGAAGTGAGTTTTGACATGGGTCGCGTTTTGGCCCCGACTGCAGTGCATGACCAAGATGGGACCCATGTTCGACCCTTCCTGGTCCCGTTACGGACCCTGTTGGGCATCTATATGGGGGGCCAACGTAGAACCCAGGGACAGAACAATTGTCCTGCATCAGGAATCGATATGGATCCCGATTTGAGTAGATGGAAACCTAAAGACAGACAGATCTAGGAGATGTGAACTCAAGGTGGAGTAAATGATAGCTAGCCAGCCCCACATTTGGGTATCTAAACTTCGTTAAGACGACAACCCAGTCAGTTTCTAGTCAATAGATTCTTCTCATCCTCTGTCTGCGGGGCTCCACCCACTACCTTTGGCAGAAGGTGGAGTTTTGAAAAATTCAAGCAAGTCCGACGTTGCTTGAAATGTACCGCAGAGGATTAGGAGTGGCTATCGATCCTGATTTGAGTAGCTGGAAACCTGAAGAGACAGAAATGCAGGGACAGCAGACTATAGCTAGGAGACATGAACTCAAGGTGGAGTAAATGTTTGCTAGCAAGTGCGAACAGGAGGTACAGTGTGGGGCGAGAAGTACAGGCCCTCAACCAGTCAAGCCATGACACTGTTCTGAACTGGGCCGGTGACCGAAAGAATGACGGCATCTCCGTTTTTCTTCCTCCAGGGTGACATGGGCCCGGCCGGAGCAGTCGGTTTACCAGGACTGGTCGGACTGAAGGTTAGAATTCAGCTCAAACACGCGTCTCAAACAAAGGCCGAGTCCTTGGGGGGGATCTGTGTGTAACCTGTGTTTCGTGTCTTTTGCCCCAGGGAGTTGCCGGGAATATGGGCGAGCCTGGACTGAAAGGTGATAAGGTGATCTGAATGCTCTTATTGGCCGTTATTCTGCAGCATGTGATGGAAATGCACCCACTCTCCTCCTCCACTGACCGGCCTGTGTTGAGCATGTGCATTCAGAGTTCCCCTTTGGGTCCAAGTGATGTAGAATAATGCTCCTCCAGGTGTTCCTTTAATGTGTGTGTTTGTGTAGCGTTCACAATTTCGAACTGGTGAAGGTTGAAGACCATTACACCCATCAGCCATAACCTTCAAACCACTGGCTTCGGTGATCTGCTTCCTGGGGCTCCTGGGTGTCAGGGGGTGGGTCTATATGTTAGGCAGCGAGTAATCGGTCAGTTCTTAAAGGTGATGAAGCGGTTGAGGCAGGACAAATGGACACTCCTGAGACCAGAAGCACAGGGGATGGCTAGACCACTGGAACATCAGGCAGGTCTTAGGGGGAATACGGAGGCAGTCAGTAAGGTGGTGGTCCCCCTAAGGTGTCCAGATAGCACAGGACATCTTCAGGGATCTCCTGGAGGGTCTCGAGGAGTCCGTGCCTTGCCCCGCTCAGACTTCGGTGGTCGGTGGTTTTATCGTTATGGCTGATTGGCGTATGTCTTGATCAGTTGACCGTCAGTATTAGCAGTCCTCGCTAGCAGTTAAAGGTCACTGTGCAGGACGTAGGAATTCTCCCTGACCAAGAAGCCTCTCTCTACCTCAACCACCTTCTGTTCTCTTTCTCTCTCTCTCTCTCTCTCTCGCCCACCTCCTCTCCTCCTCTTTCTCCTACTCTTGCTCCTTCAAGGGTGATGTTGGGCTTCCCGGAGATCAAGGAGAGACGGGCTTCCAAGGAGACAAGGTGAGTGTTAGGTTGACCGCTCGTTCAGCGCCAATGACCATCTCCTATAAACCAAACATGCTATCACTGTAGGTGTGTGTGTGTGTGTGTGTGTGTCTGTGGACAGGAGTGCCGTAATTTGACTGTATCCGTTTGTTTCAGGGCATTCAGGGGTTGCCAGGGTTGCCAGGTCCACGAGGAAAACCTGGACCTCAGGTGAGCCTCTCCAAGTTGCAACTGCAACCCCCTAGCAACCACCTAGTAGCACCCTAACAACCACTTATTAATCCTTATAGCAACCACCTAGCAACCACTTGTGATGCAATAGCAACTGCCTAGCAACACACAAGCATCACCAGGGCAACTATAACACACTACCACCTGGGATTGCATAGCAACTCCCTGGGATACAATAGCAAACACTAAACAACAGCATGGTAATCACCTAGGATAACAGAGCAAGTACCTAGCAACTCCATAGCAACCAGTAAGAAACTCCATAGCAACCACCATAGTAGCTTCAGGCGTACAATGGCATAGCTAAGCTCTGCTGACTGTGTATGTTGTTCTCTGTGTGTGTGTGTGTGTGTGTGTGTGTTCCAGGGCAAAATCGGAGAGAGGGGACCTGACGGGGTCTCCGGTCCACCAGGTCCTGAAGTACGTCCTAAATCCTAAATGATACAAAATAAATAAATACGCATACAGTGGCATGCAAAAGTTTGGGTACCCTAGGTCCCACCTTTTGCACGCCCATGTCCATGTCCATCCTATGACCGTTCAGTCACATGATGTGTTTACACGCTGAACCCCCCACCCTGACAACATGTGGCTTTTGGTTGAATTCAGGGTTTTCCTGGTGACATCGGACCACCTGGACAAAACGGCCCTGAAGGACCGAAGGTTAGTCGTCAATATGTGTGTGTGTGTGTGTGTGTGTGTGTGTGTGTATGTTTATTACGGGTGTATTACAGTGACGAGCTACAGGCCTACTGCAATGAACCCTCTCAAAGGCCCTTCTGTAAGGTGTGTGTGTGTGTGTGTGTGTGTGTGTGTGTGTTTGTGTTCTATCCACATAGGGCAAAATAGGAGCAAGAGGGTTGCCAGGTCCTCGTGGAGCTGCAGGACTAGAGGTGCGTGATTAAGAGTGAGACACTTTCCCACACTGTCTAGATCATGTCCAATGAGGATGACCCGCCCTTTTCTTATCTGTTACCAGGGAGACGAGGGACCTGTTGGACCACCCGGGCCGACGGGACTAGAGGTGAGCTCCTAGCAGTGGTGTATATATATATATTCAGTATGCCGGTGTGTGTTTGGGATAAAATGGTGAGGGGGGGGGTTTCCCCAAATGTGCCCCATCATTACAGCCCACCCTAATCTCCTTACTAAGCCACATGTACAGCGTACAACCCAGATGTGGCCCATGTTAAACCCATCCTGGTTCCGTCGCTGACCCTGGTGGGCATCCATATGTGAGGTTCCATATGTAAGGAATCCTTCGAAATCTTCAAAATTTCAACTTTACAGGAGAAGGAAAAAACCAGCTGAGCATTCAATGGAAGTCAATGTAAAAAGATTTCATTCCCAGTCAGTTTGGAGCGTTTCTATTGGTCCATTCATTGGGAAATTTGGTGGGAACGTGAAGAACCCCTGTTTGAGTCAAAGGAAGTCGAAAAGTAAAAAACCTACAAGATGTTCTCAGCGACGGGATTCCTCGCCGGGAGTCGTCTGCCGCGGCCTTTCCAGGTCTCCTGGGGGAGCGCCCAAACCATCAAACATGGCTTACATAACATGGATCATCTTCCCCCCCTTGTTCTTCTTGTTTTTCATCCAGGACCAGCATGTCTTTGGCCGGCCCTTGCTCTGGGGTTCTGGAGGCCGGCCATCATTCTTTACTCCTTCACTTCTATTGCTTCCTCAGGTATCTGTTTTCCTCATTCCCTCCTTTCCGTCACTGTCTCTCGCCCTCTCTCTCTCTCCCACCCCCTGTCTGTGGGCTGTAACGCGAGACGTCGGAAGCGGTATTTCATCGCCTTCCAGTGACCACAGTTCTTCTGCTTATGTACTCAACATCTCCACGCTCACACAGTTGCGGGAGGGGGGCGCTGAAACCCCCTAGAAGCCCGTATATCATTAGATTGGTCAATAGTGTGTACGTGTGGGCATGTGTGTGTGTGTGTGTGTGTGTGTGTGTGTGTGCTAGCCAGTTTTGGGATGTGCCTCGACGCAAGTCCGGGAAGTTCAAAAGACCATTGGTCTGAAATTCCAGGTAGAGTTTCCCCGAAAAAAGCTCAGAACACCGGGACGCTTTCTGGAAACTCAAGGTTCTAGAGACTCGGAACGCTGCCTTTGCTTCGGTTCCGAGGAGCTAATATGTCCCTCCTGTCTTCTTTCCTCAGGGAACTGTGGGCAAGAGCGGTTTTCCAGGGAAGGTCGGGCCTGAAGGAGTTAAGGTAAGGTCAGGCAACAACAGGCATGTGAATCATGTTTTTATGGATGCTCTAGAACGTAGAACCGTGCTCTAGAACCGTGCTTATCTTGGTATAGTTAAATAGTGTAAGTGATAAACCATGTTCCTCAAACACTGCTGTTCTGTAGATACAAAAAAGCTGGAAAAAGGGCCGATTCCAAAACCCCAAAACTCTTACATCACAGTCTTCACCACTTTTACCATCCATGCTAAGCTAAACGCTAACCCCAGCCCTCCGCTCCCTCGAAAACAGACTGGACTATCCCAGACTGGAGCTATCCACCCATCAGACGAGAGGCTCAAACTTGACAAGCTAAGAAAATGAGCTAGTCTCCATGCTACGCTAATGCTAACTTTAGTTACATGACTTTTGCCATCCGTGCTAAGTTTAACCCTAGCCGTTTGCTCCCTTGAAAACAGACTGGACTATCCCAGACTAGAGCTATCCACCCATCAGACGAGAGGCTCAAACTTGACAGGCTAAGATAATTAGCTGGTCTCCATGCTAGGCTAAAAGCTAATTTAGTTAAATGCCTTTTACCATCCATGCTAAGCTAAACGCTACCCATAGCCGTCTGCTCCCTCAAAAACAGACTGGACTATGCCAGACTAGAGCTAACCACACGTCAGAAGGGGGACTCAAAAGCGACAAACTGGGAAAGCTAAAGCTGAGGAAACGAGCGAGTATCTGTGCTAGGCTAACAGCCAACCCTAGCCTTCCTCTACCTCGTAAACAGCCTGGACTACCTCAGACTAGAGCTATCCACTCGGCGAGCGAGAAAGCTAAAGCCAGGCAAGTGAGCACTGAGTACTAGGCAGATGCTAGGCTAAAAGCTAACCCAGCTAAAGTCACAGTGACCATGTTGTTCATCCTGAGGTAACGTGACGGGGGGGTAAATAGGCTTGCAAACCATATCTGAGCAAGTTTGCATCCCGACCAACGTCACAAACACACACACACACACACACACTTCTTAAATATTGAGTACATTTTTCTGATTAGCTCCGAACACACACACACACACACCACTGCCCACCGGAGAGGACGGTCCAGTTACACACAATGCACTGTTCTCTCTCTTTTAGGGCGAGCAAGGAGTCACCGGACAGGCCGGGCCCATGGGAGAGAGAGTGAGTGTTTCACACTCTGCACAAAGGCTGGCATACATTCCTGCATTGTGGTGGTGCTGATTTTGTCGAGTGTGTGTGTGTGTGTGTGTGTGTGTGTGTGTGTGTGTGTGTATACACAGGGCCTAGTTGGTTTCGTTGGTCCGGTGGGGGAGCCTGGACTGGCAGGGGAAAAGGTAAGAGGCCTAACCCTCGAACCCTCCAGAGCACTAATGCACGCAAATGCTAATACGTACTGCAGGTAGTGTCTCAGAACCTGGCTTGGTTCTCTAATCAAGGCCTAACTGTGTGCTAACCAGGGAGATCGAGGAGAGATGGGCTTGCCCGGACCACCAGGGGAGAAAGGATCTGAGGTAAGATCCTCACACACACACACATTTCCCGCAAGCATATTAACGTTCATTGCCTTTAATTATCTGCATGTGTGTCTTCTCTCTCAGGGACATCCAGGTACTCCTGGAGAGAGCGGCCCACCCGGCCCACCGGGGCCTCCGGTAAGTCCTAGAGGAACTAAGGACGAACGAGTCGTCTAGGAATGCCAACGCAACTTTGCTAATAAGCTACCGTAAAGATTTAGCACTAGGTGACTACGCAAGTCATGTTGCTTAGCAACAGAACAGGCTAGCAGGACTCCAGCTTTGTCGAACCTTGAAGCCCCGCTAGAGCTGCCCCGTCAGCAGTAAGTGCAAACATCCAACCCTCGGTTGCGGTACTCGCGGCACTCGAATTCCTGAGTTCGGTACTACCCGGAAAAAAATAAATAAATAAACAAATGAATCAACACAGAATACAGAATATGGACAAAAGTATTGGGACACCTGACAGTGACAGAGTCTACTGTCCAGGGAAGAAGGCTTTTTAATAGATTTTGGAGGAGGAGCATAGCTGTGAGGATTTGATTGCATTCTATGTATAGGCTGAAGTCTCACTGCTCTGTCTTTTAGGGCCCCTCTGGATCACGCGGCCCCGCTGGCACTCGAGGACCCAAAGGGAGACGGGTAAGAGAGATGGCTCTGTGTGTGTGAGAGTGTGTGTGAGGGGGAGAGAGAGAGGTATTTCTAAAGTCATAATAGATGTGTTGACATGAAGAGGAGCACGTTCTGTAACAAGCAACACACACACACACATATACACACACACTCACACACATATACACACACACAGGGTTACCCCTAGAGAATGGTTCTCATCTGCACAGCAGCCCTCAACCCCATAAAAATGCAGGATCAACATGAGTTGCTCACACACACACACACACACACACACACACACACACACACACAAACGGAGAGAGAGAGAGAGAGAGAGAGAGAGAGAGCACAAAACGAGGGGGGCGATCAAATGAGAACAGAGGGAGTCTGTGTTTCCATGGAAAAACTGACTAGACCCTCAAAGACTCGCTGCGAAACACCGAGTCGTGTTCTATACGAATCAGTGAATCGCACGCTCCCCAGCCGCATCCCACTTGATTGGTTGACAGGTTAGCTGATCCCTACCTGAAACCCATCAAACGAATCAGTGAGGGGGCAGTGGATTTAGACACAGATTCACACGCGTTTGCGACTCAGCGAGTCAGTTCGTATCACAGATCCAGTTCATGCGGCTCAGATTCTCCCTCCATGGCACAAAGTCAGTCCATGTGGCTCCAATTCATTACTTATGGCACGGGTTCAATTCTGATGCCTCTAATCCGAATCATATGGCACTGATTCGCTTTGTACTGATACAGAGAGTTGGCTCCTCTCACGGCTTTGTTTGCTGAAGCCCCTCCTAGATCTGAACCAGCGCTTCTTAATCGAGCCAGCTCATCAGTTGATGTTCAAGCCCCTCATTAGCTGGAGGAGGTGTGTTGGGTGTTAAGGCGGGAAACCGAAAACCTTAAAGACTTATGGCGGCTCCCGGGTGGCGCAACTGTCTAACTGTCTAAATGCATCCATGTCCCGTCATCCAGAGTCCCAGGGAGCATAACTGTCCTTTAACACGGCCCTCCCTCTCTCCCTTAGCCACTGCCATAGGCTGGAGGCTGCAGCTGACAGCTGTGGCTAATAACGAACAAAGGGTATGACTAGGGATAAGCTAAGCTAAGGCTAATGGACATGCGAGTAAGGGAGGAAACTCAGATAAGGAAACCAAACAGGGGAGAGAGCACACAGGCACCAGATTAGCTTTTAGCCTAGCAACCATTCAGCTCTTCTGCCTTCTCCTGTCAGCATAGCATTAGCTTTAATGGCCTAGCCGAGACGTGTTTGGGCTTCAGGCCTTGGGCTTTAGGCCTAGCCGAGCCTTAGCTTCAGGGCTAGCCGAGCCTTAGCTTCAGGGCTAGCCGAGTCTTGTTTGGGCTTCAGGCCTAGCCGAACCTTGTTTGGGCTTCAGGCCTAGCCGAACCTTGTTTGGGCTTCAGGCCTAGCCGAGCCTTAGCTTTAGGCCTAGCCGAGCCTTGTTTGGGCTTTAGGCCTAGCCGAGCCTTGTTTGGGCTTTAGGGCTAGCCGAGCCTTAGCTTTAGGGCTAGCCGAGCCTTAGCTTTAGGCCTAGCCGAGCCTTGTTTGGGCTTTAGGCCTAGCCGAGCCTTAGCTTTAGGGCTAGCCGAGCCTTAGCTTCAGGGCTAGCCGAGCCTTAGCTTCAGGGCTAGCCGAGCCTTAGCTTCAGGGCTAGCCGAGTCTTGTTTGGGCTTCAGGCCTAGCCGAACCTTGTTTGGGCTTTAGGCCTAGCCGAGCCTTGTTTGGGCTTTAGGGCTAGCCGAGCCTTAGCTTCAGGGCTAGCCGAGCCTTAGCTTCAGGGCTAGCCGAGCCTTAGCTTCAGGGCTAGCCGAGTCTTGTTTGGGCTTCAGGCCTAGCCGAACCTTGTTTGGGCTTCAGGCCTAGCCGAACCTTGTTTGGGCTAAAGGCCTAGCCGAGCCTTAGCTTCAGGCCTAGCCGAGTTTTGTTTGGGCTTCCATTCAGTCATCACAGCCCTCCACGATGCATCGTTAGCATAAACCCGTATCTCAATAACGCTAAAATTACGGTTTATCGTTCAGCCGTAACTGACCAGGCAAAATTACCAGAACTAAGTAAACTTGTTTGGGCTTTAGGCCTAGCCGAGCCTTGTTTGGGCTAAAGGCCTAGCCGAGCCTTAGCTTCAGGCCTAGCCGAACCTTGTTTGGGCTTCAGGCCTAGCCGAGCCTTAGCTTTAGGCCTAGCCGAGCCTTGTTTGGGCTTTAGGCCTAGCCGAGCCTTGTTTGGGCTTTAGGCCTAGCCGAGCCTTAGCTTTAGGGCTAGCCGAGCCTTAGCTTCAGGGCTAGCCGAGCCTTAGCTTCAGGGCTAGCCGAGTCTTGTTTGGGCTTCAGGCCTAGCCGAACCTTGTTTGGGCTTCAGGCCTAGCCGAACCTTGTTTGGGCTTTAGGCCTAGCCGAGCCTTGTTTGGGCTTTAGGGCTAGCCGAGCCTTAGCTTCAGGGCTAGCCGAGCCTTAGCTTCAGGGCTAGCCGAGCCTTAGCTTCAGGGCTAGCCGAGTCTTGTTTGGGCTTCAGGCCTAGCCGAACCTTGTTTGGGCTTCAGGCCTAGCCGAACCTTGTTTGGGCTTCAGGCCTAGCCGAACCTTGTTTGGGCTTCAGGCCTAGCCGAACCTTGTTTGGGCTAAAGGCCTAGCCGAGCCTTAGCTTCAGGCCTAGCCGAGTTTTGTTTGGGCTTCCATTCAGTCATCACAGCCCTCCACGATGCATCGTTAGCATAAACCCGTATCTCAATAACGCTAAAATTACGGTTTATCGTTCAGCCGTAACTGACCAGGCAAAATTACCAGAACTAAGTAAACTTGTTTGGGCTTTAGGCCTAGCCGAGCCTTGTTTGGGCTAAAGGCCTAGCCGAGCCTTAGCTTCAGGCCTAGCCGAACCTTGTTTGGGCTTCAGGCCTAGCCGAGCCTTAGATTTAGGCCTAGCCGAGCCTTGTTTGGGCTTTAGGCCTAGCCGAGCCTTGTTTGGGCTTTAGGCCTAGCCGAGCCTTGTTTGGGCTAAAGGCCTAGCCGAGCCTTGTTTGGGCTTTAGGCCTAGCCGAGCCTTGTTTGGGCTTCCATTCAGTCATCACAGCCCTCCACGATGCATCGTTAGCATAAACCCGTATCTCAATAACGCTAAAATTACGGTTTATCGTTCAGCCGTAACTGACCAGGCAAAATTACCAGAACTAAGTAAACTACGCCTGGACCCTGACCTCTAGAACTTCCTAAAACATCATCACTGAAGGGTGTGTCCTTCAGACAGTTGGTTTGCACTGAAGCTCACGCTGAATCGACCAAAGGTTCGACCACTTTATGGAATGAGCTACAGACAATAGCCACTTACTGACCTCTGACCTACTGACCTACTAGGGTTAGCATCATCAACACCACAAGAGCCACAAGAGTATCAGTGAGGTCCGGTACTGATGCTGGACTCTCCAACTCATCCCAAAAATACTGGATAAAGCTCTTCCTCTCATCGCTCCAGAGAACCCCTCAGCCCAAAGCCCCTCTAGTCCATGGTGGGCATGGTGACCTGCTCCAAAGGTGTGGAAGGATGACCCTCAAATGGAAACGAGAACCATGAGCAGACCTCTCTCGCTCTCACACACACACACACACACTTACAGCGCATCACAACCTGCAGGAGTATGCACAGTTAAGTTGTGTACAACAGCGCCCCCTGATGTCCAAAAGTTTGTGGACACCCACTACTCCAGAGTTGCCATTGAAATCCAGGGTAATAAAAGGGAGTTTGCGTTCCCCTTGCTGCACCAACAGCCTCTACTCTTCTGCAAAGGCCTGGCACTAGCTTATGGAACATTGCTGTGAGGATTTGATGGCTATCGGCCATGAGAGCATTTGTTAGGTCCGGTACTGATAATGGACGGTCAAATGCCATGTCTGAAGGTCATGCTCCTCTGCTCCACAGCCCAGTGCTGCAAGGCTTGGGCATGGTGACCATAAAGTAGCTGAACTCACTCGATAAAAGGAGCGTGTGGATGCTTTTGTACGTGTAGTGTGTGTATGTGTGTGCGCGTGTGTGTGTGTGTGTGTGTGTGTTTGTTTATGTGTGTGTATGTGTTTCAGGGTCCACGGGGGCTAGACGGCCCAGTTGGCGAGGCTGGCACGGAGGGGAAAAAGGTATGGCGCATGATCCTATAAGGGTGAGGTCAAAACCAACACAGCGGTCACTGATAACCAAACCTGCCCTCTCGTGTCTGTGCTCATCCAACAGGGTTTCGACGGACCTCCTGGAAAAATCGGCTTCCCTGGAGACCAGGTAAAAAACTCAAAGCTCAAAATTAGCGAAGATATATATATATACATAGTAGCATGCAAAAGTTTGGGCACCCCAGGTCAGTAAAAAGAAAGTTACCTGATTTCCAAAAGCCTCAAACCTGATCTCCAAAAGCCACAAATCTGATCTCCAAACGCCACAAACCTGATCTCCAAAGGTCATGAATCTGATCTCCAAAAGCCATGAATCTGATCTCCAAAGGTCATGAATCTGATCTCCAAAAGCCATGAATCTGATCTCCTTAGGTCATGAATCTGAACTCCAAACGTCATGAATCTGAACTCCAAAGGTCATGAATCTGATCTCCAAAGGTCATGAATCTGATCTCCAAAGGTCAAGAATCTGATCTCCAAACGTCATGAATCTGAACTCCAAAGGTCATGAATCTGAACTCCAAACGCCACAAACCTGATCTCCAAAGATCATGAATCTGATCTCCAAAGGTCAAGAACCTGATCTCCAAACGCCACAAACCTGATCTCCAAAGGTCATGAATCTGATTTCCAAAGGTCACAAATCTGATCAATAGTGGTTCTGGGGATTGGATCAGCTCCAATGGCCCTGTTCGTAGGGTTCTAACGCACAGGCAGTCCAGTGTATCCGGTGCTCCGCACACACCGCTGTTCTAGCGGGTTCCTCTCTTCCTTCTGTGCAGGGTAAAATCGGAGAGCCTGGAGAAGTGGGGCCGAAAGGATTTCCGGTACGTTCGCTTACCGTTTACGTCCATGCATTTATTCACTGCAAATAAGGTTCCGCCTCGTCCACTTCATAAGGAACCAGGACTGACCCTGGTTTCCTATCCAGAGCAGTTCTTTCATACATGATGTATTTCTCCACAGGGGATCCAGGGGCCTTCTGGGGCTCCGGGAGCCAAAGGAATCGCAGGAGAACCAGTGAGTTCAAGCTAAACTATAGCTCTTCATCTGACAGCACCTTAACACTTTAAACACTAAGGGTCCGTATGCAGGCCCGTACTCTACGTCACCAATGCCAGGTCAGGTTCATAAGTATTTGGACGTGCCCTAGAGTAATTCTAGGACAGCTGATAAGCAGGTTCACGACCAGGTGAGGCCTGTTCCCGCACTATTTTAAGGCCTGGAGTCGATTCCAAGTGTTGCATCGGTTTACGATAGCTGTCAAACATGGCGGAGGTACTATTATGGGCCTCTGTTCCACTGCAGGGCCAAAGGATTACTACTAGGGCCCCGCCGTACCGCTCCACACCGGGGCAGAACCTGTTAAACTGGCTAATGCTTCTTTTTCCGTTTGCTGTGCTGCTAAACTGTGACGAGCCCTGTAGCCAGGCAGTTCTAACGCCGTGGTATCAGTGCTGGACAAGCCCAGCAGCCGGATCACGCTAATGCCACGGTAGCCAGACTGTGCTAATGCTGGAGTAACAATGTTGGACAAGCCCAGTAGCTGTGCCATGCTAATACTGCAGTAGTGATGCTGGAGGAGCCCAGTAGCCGGGCCATGCTAATGCTGCAGTAGCGATGCTGGACGAGCCCAGTAGCTGGGCCATGCTAATGCTGCAGTAGCGATGCTGGACGAGCCCAGTAGCTGGGCCATGCTAATGCTGCAGTAGTGATGCTGGACAAGCCCAGTAGCCGGGCCATGCTAATGCTGCAGTAGTGATGCTGGGCGAGCCCAGTAGCCAGGCCATGCTAATACTGCAGTAGTGATGCTGGACGAGCCCAGTAGCCGGGCCATGCTAATGCTGCAGTAGTGATGCTGGACGAGCCCAGTAGCTGGGCCATGCTAATACTGCAATAGTGATGCTGGACAAGCCCAGTTGCTTTAGCCATGCTAATCCCTCCTACTGAGCGGTTTAGTACGTTTAGCTGACCGTGCTGGGGAAACTGGGCTCTGCATGTGCATTACACATGAGGTCTGTTTGGTGGGTGTGGTTTACTGATGTTGTTAATGTCTCTGTCTTTAATAAGGGACCCCCAGGAATACCAGGAGCAACAGGACCTCTCGGAAACATTGGCCCGAAGGTAAGTCTCCTCCTTCGCATGCTCCCCTCCGGAGTGATGCATAGCAGTTCAGATCTAAATGATGAGGCTAATTAAGCGACGTCTCATAGAGCGGCTCTGTGGTCATCCGTCAGCCTATAATAAGACTCTTAATTAGATGTAATGAAGATAATAGATTCTCTGCTATCGCTCATTTAAACGGAGGGATTTCATCAGGACTGATTACAGCAGCAAAGACAACATGGACAACGGCCCGAGTAGACCAGACTGTTCACAGATATCAGATCAGCATTGGGTTGATGGGATAGCTTCAGGTTAATGAGGTACTGTTTAGTTCGGCACATTACTGACAGACCCATAATCAGCTCTGCACATGTCTTCTGTCTCTCTTAGGGGCCACCAGGGAAAGTGGGAGACTCTGGAGTTCTGGGAGAACCTGGGGAGAAGGTAGAACTGCCTCTACAGAACATCTCATACATCTCAGTATATACCCTATTTAAGTACTGATTCTATCTCAGTGTATATCCTATTATATACTGATATACCCTATCTGAGGATGTCTACTGTTTCAGTATATACCCTATTTGAGTTGATTCTCTCAGTGTATACCCTATTATATACTGATATACCCTATCTGAGGATGTCTACTGTTTCAGTATATACCCTATTTGAGTTGATTCTCTCAGTGTATACCCTATTATATACTGCCATACCTTATTTGAGTATGTCTACTGTCTCAGTATATACCCTATTTGAGTTGATTCTCTCAGTGTATACCCTATTATATACTGATATACCCTATCTGAGGATGTCTACTGTCTCAGTATATACCCTATTTGAGTTGATTCTCTCAGTGTATACCCTATTATATACTGCCATACCTTATTTGAGTATGTCTACTGTCTCAGTATATACCCTATTTAAATATGGATCCTGTGTCAGCATATAACCTATTTGAGTATGGATATTGTCTCAGTATGTACCCTTATATATACTGATATGCCCTATTTGAGTATAGATAATCTCAACGTATACCCTATTTGAATATGAACACTGTCTCAATATATATCCTATTTGAGTATGGATACTTTCTCAGTATATAGCCTATTTGAGAAAGGATACTGTGTCTGTTATTTATACTGTTATTTCAGTATGGATACTCTCTCCGTATAAGGCCTAATCAACTAATGTGTACTACAGGCGCAGTATATACCCTATTTAACTATATACCCTGTCGGAATAAGAATGCTGCGGTACAGACCCTATTTCAGTGGGGATACTAACCCAGTGAGTCCTCGTTTATGGATAGAATCTCAGTATATACCCTATTTACATATGTCTACTATTTCTGTATATACCCTATTTGAGAATAGATACTCCATCAGTGTATACCATATTTGAGTATAGATACTGTCACACTATATACCCTATTTGAGTATGAATGCAGTGAAGGTATAGACCCTATTTTAGCGAGGATACTAACCCAGCAAGGCCTTGACCCTATTTGAGTAGGTCTACAATCTCAGTATATACCCTAGTTAAATATATACCCTGTCTGGATAGGAATGCAGTAAAGGTATAGACCCTATTTCAGCGGGGATACTAACCCTGCAAGGCCTTGACCCTATTTAAGTATGTCTACGATCTCAGTATATACCCTAGTTAAATATATACCCTGTCTGGATAGGAATGCAGTAAAGGTATAGACCCTATTTCAGCGGGGATACTAACCCTGCAAGGCCTTGACCCTATTTAAGTATGTCTACGATCTCAGTATATACCCTAGTTAAATATATACCCTGTCTGGATAGGAATGCAGTGAAGGTATAGACCATATTTCAGCGGGGATACTAACCCTGCAAGGCCTTGACCCTATTTAAGTATGTCTACGATCTCAGTATATACCCTAGTTAAATATATACCCTGTCTGGATAGGAATGCAGTAAAGGTATAGACCCTATTTCAGCGGGGATACTAACCCTGCAAGGCCTTGACCCTATTTAAGTATGTCTACGATCTCAGTATATACCCTAGTTAAATATATACCCTGTCGGGATAGGAATGCAGTGAAGGTATAGACCATATTTCAGCGGGGATACCAACCCAGCGAGGCTTTGACCCTATTTGAGTATGTCTACGATCTCAGTATATACCCTAGTTAAATATATACCCTGTCTGGATAGGAATGCAGTGAAGGTATAGACCCTATTTCAGCGAGGATACTAACCCAGCGAGGCTTTGACCCTATTTGAGTATGTCTACAATCTCAGTATATACCCTAGTTAAATATATACCCTGTCGGGATAGGAATGCAGTGAAGGTATAGACCATATTTCAGCGGGGATACCAACCCTGCAAGGCCTTGACCCTATTTGAGTATGTATACGATTTTAGTATATACCCTAGTTAAATATATACCCTGTCTGGATAGGAATGCAGTGAAGGTATAGACCATATTTCAGCGGGGATACTAACCCTGCAAGGCCTTGACCCTATTTGAGTATGTCTACGATCTCAGTATATACCCTAGTTAAATATATACCCTGTCTGGATAGGAATGCAGTAAAGGTATAGACCCTATTTCAGCGGGGATACTAACCCTGCAAGGCCTTGACCCTATTTAAGTATGTCTACGATCTCAGTATATACCCTAGTTAAATATATACCCTGTCGGGATAGGAATGCAGTGAAGGTATAGACCATATTTCAGCGGGGATACTAACCCTGCAAGGCCTTGACCCTATTTGAGTATGTATACGATTTTAGTATATACCCTAGTTAAATATATACCCTGTCTGAATAGGAATGCAGTGAAGGTATAGACCCTATTTCAGCGGGGATACTAACCCTGCAAGGCCTTGACCCTATTTAAGTATGTATACGATTTCAGTATATACCCTAGTTAAATATATACCCTGTCTGGATAGGAATGCAGTAAAGGTATAGACCCTATTTCAGCGGGGATACTAACCCTGCAAGGCCTTGACCCTATTTAAGTATGTCTACGATCTCAGTATATACCCTAGTTAAATATATACCCTGTCGGGATAGGAATGCAGTGAAGGTATAGACCATATTTCAGCGGGGATACTAACCCAGCGAGGCTTTGACCCTATTTGAGTATGTCTACGATCTCAGTATATACCCTAGTTAAATATATACCCTGTCTGGATAGGAATGCAGTAAAGGTATAGACCCTATTTCAGCGAGGATACTAACCCAGCGAGGCCTTGACCCTATTTGAGTATGTATACGATTTCAGTATATACCCTAGTTAAATATATACCCTGTCTGGATAGGAATGCAGTAAAGATATAGACCATATTTCAGCGGGGATACTAACCCAGCGAGGCTTTGACCCGGCTGCTTTTGTTTTTATTGTCCTGTTACTGGTACCGAGGGCAGACTGTGTTGTAATGACAGGGTGAATCCAGCTTTGAAGAGCGCTGCTAAAACTCTATTTGTGTTTTAAATAGAGCTCCTAAAAAGAGGCTAATGTTAGTCTGTGCTAGCCAGCGCTGCCATTACAGAGACCCAGTTTACCGATCGTAATGCCAGTTCTGCTCCCACAGCGGGCTTCTGGTGGAGGTCTGGTGGACAGGACTCAGACAGGACTCAGACAGGACAGAAACGTGTGTGTGTTTTACTCAGCGTTGTGTTTCGTGTCGTTTCGCTGCAGGGCGCGGCGGGAGCCGAAGGGAATGCCGGCGCTCCGGGCCTCATCGGGCCGAGGGTGTGTGTGAGCTTCATTCGTACATGTATGGGTTGTGTACTGTTTATGCGTCTGTGATGTCTTCAGATAAACTGTGTGTGTGTGTGTGTGTAGGGAGAGCCGGGTTTGGAGGGGGAGGCCGGTCCTGCTGGTCCTGACGGCACTAAGGTACGCACTAAGGTTCCTTCACTTTCTCGCCATTCTGCCTCGTTAAACACACAACAGCTAATTAGCGAGGCCTTCCCGACGAGGAAACACACCGATCTCTGCGGCACCGAGGCCCGGAAGGAACCCAGTTCATGTTAGCTTGGCGCTAAGAAAACCATAATAAAGTAGAAGGCTACTAAAGAGGTCAAAGCTAGCCGTATAATAAACAGGCCGATAGCCGGGCCGTGCTAACGTGGTGACAAAGGCTCAATATAGACCCTATTTCAGAGAGCAGCACTGTTAGCTTGGTGCTAAGACAATACCAAGACCCCATAGAGGCGCTAGCAGAAATGAGTATGGCAGCATTAGCATAGGAGAAGTACTGAAGGCTACTAAAGAGGTGAAAGCTAGCCGTATAAAGTACCTATATAATATATATTTAATTACTGAAAATATATATTCTACACATCTGACACAGAATAAAATATAGATTTAATAAAATATTTTAAATTATTTAAAAATTCATGATAAATGTTGTATATATTTTTTGTGTTGAAATTGTGCCTAAAATATAAATCATGCTTTATTATTAATAGTGAACATTTTATATATTTAGTATAATTATTATTCTGAATTGTTTATTAAAATATATATATTTATTTAAATAACAAACATATGAGATGCGAGAAACCTTACCCTGAATTCTAGAATGACCCACTTCTAGGACCAGGAAATCATTATTCATTATTGAATGCCATTATTATTATTATTATTATTATTACTTTCATTATTATTTGTAGGTGAAGCTCATGTCTGAGCACCTGCATATCTAATCTGTCCAGTCCTTAGGGCTTTTTTGGCTGACTAGGGTGGCAAGCAGCCAAACGGCCTATATAATAATTAAATTATGTAATAATTTCAACAATTACATCATTAACAATTAAATTATGAAACTAAACTATGTAACAATTAAATTATTAAACTATGTAACAATTAAATAATGTAATTAAACTATGTAACGATTAAATTATTAAAATAAACTATGTAACAAATAATTAAACTAAACTATGTAATAATTAAGTAATCAAACTATGTAACAATTAAATCTTTAAATAAACTATGTAACAATTAAATGATTAAACTAAACTATATAATGATTAAATAATCAAACTATATAGCAATTAAATAATCAAACTATGTAACAATTAAATGATGTAATTAAACTATAACAATAATTTTTTTTAAATAAACTATGTAACAATTAAATAATGTAATCAAACTATGTAACAATTACATTATTAAAATAAACTATGTACCAATTAAATGATTAAACTAAACTATATAACGATTAAATAATCAAACTATATAGCAATTAAATAATCAAACTATGTAACAATTAATTTTTTGAAATAAACTATGTAACAATTAAATAATGTAATTAAACTATGTAACAATTAAATAATGTAATTAAACTATGTAACAATTACATAATTACACTATGTATTACATTATTAAACTATGTAACAATTAAATAATGTAATTAAACTATGTAACAATTAAATAATGTAATCAAACTATGTAACAATTAAATTATTAAAATAACTTATGTAACAATTAAATGATTAAACTAAACTATATAACAATTAAATAATCAAACTATGCAACAATTAAATTATTAAACTAAACTATGTAACAATAAAATAATCAAACTATGTAACAATTAAATCATTAAACAAAACTATATAACAATTAAATAATCAAACTATGTAACAAATAATCAAACTATGCAACAATTAAATCATTAAACTAAACTATATAACAATTAAATGATGTAATTAAACTATGTAACAATTAAATAATCAAACTATGCAACAATTAAATTATTAAACTAAACTATGTAACAATAAAATAATCAAACTATGTAACAATTAAATCATTAAACTAAACTATATAACAATTAAATGATGTAATTAAACTATGTAACAATTAAATAATCAAACTATGCAACAATTAAATTATTAAACTAAACTATGTAACAATAAAATAATTAAACTATGTAACAATGAAATTATATGTAATAATTAAATTAATCGTCCGTCTAATTTTAGGAGTTTTCCTCTGTATCTTTTGCCAATCCCGAAGGTAGGAAATCCCGACCCAGTTCCACCCTAGGCATTATCAGCCTCCATCACGAGACGGCATGCCTGACCAAATGGGAATCTACCCCTTTGCCCTCTGCTGGACTTCAGATTTCAAACCCAAAAAAATAAAAAATGATGACATCACTGGAGCTGACTCGCCACCGACCCGTACAAAAGAGAGACAGTTATTAAGAATGTAACTTACCTGGTGCTCCTAAAGGAGTGGGGGCGCTGGGGAGAGGGGCTTCTTCTGGAAGGTTAACCTAGAAGGGGGAAACGCCCGCCGATAAGCCCAGGATAAGGGCTTCAGCCGCACCGCTGTACAGCAACATGGCCCTGAGAGTAATAAGACCAGTGTTAGAACTAGCAAGAGCTGAAACCCTGTAAGCTACGCCCAATTGACAAAAGTATTGGGACACTTACACATTGTTCCATCTGCAAGCGCTCCCTCTGGGCATCCGCTAAGATGGAAACCACTGGAAGAGAGGGAGCAGGGTCTGAGGGATCAGCGGGGTCCTCTTCCTCGTCCTAGAGGAGCGGAGATCTTCGAGGGTGGAGGGTCTCCAATAGTGGGTTACAGGATTTATTTACTGCTCACACTTTGCTCTTCTTTGATGACCTTCAGTGGATTTAGCTGTTCTTTTTAAAGCCCACAGCCCGAAAGCCCCCTTTGGGGGAGTGTGTGTGTGTGTGTGATGGAGGACGGTGTGTTACGCTGCTTCACTCCTGAACAAACACAAAGGCTACATGCCTTACAGGAGGGTACAGCAGCTGGTACTGAACCAACACCCCCCACTGGTACTTTCTCCTAATGCAGTGGCTTCCTTAATGTTTATATGCACTGTTTGGACAAAAGTATTGGGACGTTCCATTCTAAACCTATAGGGATTAATAATCTGGAGCCTCTAACAGCAGCAGGTTTGTTGTACGGCTTGTTTGTCTGCTGAACAGGGGGAGAAAGGGGACATGGGACAGGAAGGTGAACCCGGCATGAGGGGCGACCCCGGAATCAAGGGCAAGGAGGGACCACCAGGCGACCCCGGGCTTACTGGCGTCAGGGTGAGGGCATATACACGCACACACTTGCCAGATTGTTGAAGTAATATGTGTGTGTATATACATATACATATATGAATGCTTACCTGTGTGTGTGTGTGTTGCATCTCTTTCCTACTCAGGGTCCTGAAGGAAAGCCAGGGAAGATGGGAGAAAGAGGAAAGCATGGCCTGAAGGTCAGTAACTCACTACGCTGGAGTGGTGGTGCACTGTTCTACTGTGCAGCGGCTTTCATGACCACCTACAAACACTGTAGCCCATCTGTTAGCATAGCTAGAGCTAGCTCTTCATTATTCTACCCAGCCTGTTGTGCTCACTCAGGCTCCGGCTGATGATGGCAGGCAGCATGACCCGGGATTCGAACCGACGGTACCCGGGTCAAAGTGCCAGCACCTTATTAGGTTGGACCGTTCGGACACACTGGACCCTCTCTAGCTCTTCGATGACTGCCCTAACTTTCCCCTCTATCTTCGCTGTGACCCACAGGGCGCAAAGGGCAACATGGGCCACCTGGGTGAGACTGGAACAGTGGGGAAACTGGGGCCTGTCGGAACCACCGGGCCCAAGGGGTCGAGAGGAACCATCGGACCTGTGGTAAGGAGAGTGAAAGAGTGGTAGGAGAGAGAAAAGGAGAGAGCGAGAGAGTGTGAGAGAGAGAGTGCACACTTCGAAATAAGGGTGCTACAAAGGGTCCTGCAGAAACCGAGAGCATGATTGCAGCTCAGCCCGTCAGAGTTGCCGTGTCAAATGTTCGGCCCTAAAGACGATCGGTCCGAAAGCTCATCCAATACATTTGACTAGAGGAGCTGTGTCCACAAACATTTGGCTAAAATGAGGGGCAGCCAAAACACAAACTACACCGCTGGTTCTATGACTGCGGGCCGAACGTAGAGGTTGTAGCTCAAAAAATGTGACCTGCAAAGGAGTTTTAAAAGTTTACGGACACATTTCAATGCAATCCTATGAGAGTGTTTTGGCCACAATCATTTTTTTAGAATCCTCATCCACCAAGAAAAAAAGAACTGTCAGGACGGACATGTCAGAGATGGAACGGTGTCGATCGGGGTCCTTTACCCATTTAAACTCAATTTCTACTGTCAAACATGGTGGTGGTAGCATCACCCTCAGGCTTAATCAGTCACACAGCGGTGCAGGGGCTCTGCTCCGTACCTCAGTCCGTATCTCAGATGACGTGTAGGATTATGGTCGGTTGAGGAGTTAAGTGGACATTCTCTCATTCTGGTGTTCCCTCAGGGTGCTCCTGGACGGATGGGTCAGCAGGGGGAAACGGGCATCGCAGGGTATGAGGTGAGGAGGACCCACCGTACCTTCTGACCCACAGATACACTGAGACACCACCTCACACTCATTTAAGCTCACTCACCCATTTATGTCTCTCTCCCTCTCGCTATAGGGTCACCAGGGGCCAACAGGTCCTTTGGGGCCTCCAGGACCAAAAGGTGAAAAGGTAAAAAAAAAAAACACTGACCTTTTAAACCGACACACACACACTTTCCCATCCAGTCTGATGAGAGTATGGGCCGGGTTCTTCTCAGTTCCGCTGTGTTTGCTGTTGCTGTTTAGGGCGAACAGGGGGATGATGGGAAAGCCGAGGGTCCTCCTGGTCCCCCTGGACTCAGAGTAAGTCACCCTCTCCGTTTCTCTGTTTGGAGCCGTATAGGCCTACTGTTACTACTACTAGTAATGCTCTGCGTGTGTGTGTGTGTGTGTGTAGGGTAGAGTTGGAGGCCGAGGAGAGCGAGGGGAGCCAGGAGATCCAGGATACCCAGTGAGTTCATACTTAGTACATACACACTCCTATCAGAACATTATGACCCCCCCCAAAAAACGGGCAGGTACCCAGCGAACACGCCCACTGGGCCTGTATGGGTAGCCCAACTGGGAACCCCCGCAAATGTTGGCACCACATACGGATAGGTCAGTGCTGGCACCCGGAGGGGTCAAACATGGGTGCCATCTGGGCTGTATACACTGCATACGGGGTCTAGATGGGACCCATGTGAGGTTGGGGTGGGGTCCATTTGGAAAGCCCCACGTTCCACCCATGGGAGCTTCACAGGATGGGTCAGGACGGGCAAAGCGAAACTCTTGCTCAACTGTTCACCGGTGATGTTTTGATGCCTAGGGTCAGCAGGGGGTGGACGGCCTTAGAGGAAAAGCTGGTGCACCTGGATTACCGGTGAGTTCCACTGCATAACACCCCTGCAGAAATGTGACATCTATATACGCCATCAAATCCTCACAGCAATGCTCCTCTAGAATCTAGTAGAATCTGGCATTCTTCCCTGGACAGCATCCATAACAGTTACTCCAACAGAAGCAGGATACACTCTTACGTTCAGAAGGAACAGTGAATGAACATGTGTCCCAATACTTTTGTCCAACATTACATTCATATTTAATCAAATTTCTTTCCCGTTCCAGGGTCATCCTGGTCCTCGTGGACAACAAGGCCCAAAAGGATCAAAAGGCGAGCAGGTAGGACTGCCATTCACACTGAGCAGAGTGTGTGTGTGTGTGTGTGTGTGTGTGTAACTCAGCACATTTGTTGTCTTTCTTTGTTCCTCTAAAGGGTCAGAAGGGTAAACAGGGTAAACAAGGAGAACGTGGAACCAGAGGAACAGCGGTGAGAACCTCAACCTCAGATGTGTGTGTGTGTGTGTGTGTGTGTGTGTGTGTGTGTACAATTAACGGTTTGCTATACTACACTCTCTTGCTGACCCTCCATCAGGGTACTGTTGGACTGCCCGGTCCGAGAGGCGTGGTCGGTCGGGAAGGGCAGGAGGGCGTCCCTGGGGCTGACGGCATTCCGGGGAAAGACGGGAGTAAAGGAATTCCGGTGGGTGGTCTTCTACTGCTTCTCATAACTGCGCTCTGACCCCGGCTGCCAGCCATGCTACAGCGCCCCCTGGAGCCGAGAGGATCAGTGGCCCTTGCTCAAACGCCCAACAGTGGCAGCTTTAGCGAACAGGGGTATCGAACCCACCACCATGTGAACAATACGTCATCACTGCCTGCCTCTCTCTCTCTGTTCTACAGGGCGAGCAAGGAGACGAT
This sequence comes from Salminus brasiliensis, assembly GCF_030463535.1. Classification (NCBI taxonomy): domain Eukaryota; kingdom Metazoa; phylum Chordata; class Actinopteri; order Characiformes; family Bryconidae; genus Salminus; species Salminus brasiliensis. Next base: position 33,122,025 of record NC_132895.1, on the reverse strand, counting down.
GGCGACGTCGGTCTCTCGGGGAAGTCCGGTGCTCGGGGGAAAGCCGGTGTCCCAGGGTTGCCAGGAGATCAGGGTTCGTTCGGCCCAAAGGTGAGAGGCCTCTAATCTCCTCATGCACTTGCTCCCCCTTTCTCGGATGTTGAGGGCAGTGACGGTAACATGAGGATAATCAAACTCTCTCACCCCACGGCAGGGCGAGCGAGGTCTTCCGGGTCACTCGGGCCCTTCGGGGAAGAGAGGCTTTAAAGGAGTGACGGGCCTGCCAGGATCTCAGGGGGACCAGGGCCCCAAAGGACAGCCGGTGAGTAGCGATGCCGATGCAGTGCATTTTACAAAATTAGGGTGTCCACAAACTTTTGGGCAGAAGCCAGGATAAAGTGCAGGTCTGTGTTTGTTTCTTTATTTAAATTATTGATCAAGATATAAAATAAGAACATTAACATTTTTTAAAAAAGGACTTTTAGTTTGTAATTTTCTCAGGAAGGAGTTGCAGGACTTTCTTAGGACGGTCTTGGTGGATGAGGCCCCAGCGCCCTTTCAGGGAGTTTTTACCAAAGGTCAAATCCCTTGGGAATTTAAGCTCATGGATACATGAACATGGAGACACAAACACACACACACACACACACACACACACACACAGATGTGCAGGTTTACCATTAAACACCAGTCACGGATGAAACGTTCAACCAGGCTAAGCTTAGTATTACAAAAGGTGTGTTTACTTTTATCATTTTTTACATTTACATCACATTTCATACATATTGATTGATGTTACAGTGTAATCATTAAATAATTATTATTAAATGATCTATAAATAATTTAAATCATATATTAAATAAAATAAATAAAAACAATTACTGACAAACAACAATTTTTTTTTAGATTTACAGATTTGCAAGTTTACAATTACTCAGGATTTGTTTTAATAACAATTTCTGTGATATTAAATTTTCATAATTGGTTGGGGTTTGTTGATTGTCATTTTGTATAGTTTATTATATACATATATATATCTATAAAATGTGAAAATAAGACATAAATGAATGACAACATAAATCAGAAAACACTGACACAAATAAGGAAATAGGAAAATAATTAAAATCACTTAAATAATAATTAGACAGAGAAAAAAAAAGTCAAATCAGATACACGTTTTCTGCCCCTGGTGGATTGTCTGTGAACTGCATGCAGGAGACAAAATAGTTTGTCTTAATCATTTAAAAAGCCTGCTCTAAGCAATGCAAAATAAAAGTCCTTTATGCAAATTAAAATTGAATTTCTTTTAATTGGTCAGTGTTTGATGACTGTTGTTTTGCACATTTTATTTCAAGAGTAACAAAACGAAAAAAAAAAAAAGAAAGAAGCGAAAAAATTAATGAAAAAAAATCTTTACATACAAATGTTATGCTAATTAAAGCAAAACAATGCAATATCAAAATTCTAAGAAATGTTTTATTATTATTTTTATTTATTTATTTAGGTATTAATTTTGCCATGAAACGTGCGTGTGAACACTAAAACCGATACAGACTTGCATACCTGCACACACAGCAGCACCATATACAGCACCGATAGGCTGGGAGGCAAGGCCTTATTGATGGGGTCGCAGCAGCCGATGGTGCACGGGCTGCTTCTAACTACAACGGGGGGGTGGGAGAAGAGGTCAGGTCATACTTACACATCGGCACGTTCACCCACATCGTCTCACACACACACACACACACACGTCTGTAGTGGCGGTAGTGAATACAGTTTTGAAAGTAGAGCTACAATATGCGATATGCTACAATATTTTTTATCACATAGTGTAGTGTAGTGACCATCCACTATCCACATCTATCCACATGGGGCATCCAGGCCACCATGAGCTTCATTATTATTATTATTATTATTATTATTATTTTGTAATGTTGTGAGTTTTATGGTTGGTTGGTCCATTTGGAACCACAGAGAATAGGTAGGTGGCTTTGATGTGTCACCTTGATGGTTGCAACGCCCCCCTAAAGGTGAGACGGGAAAGTCCGTCCAGCAATTTGGGTGGTCTCCTGGTGTCTCCAGCAGTGCAGGGACAGCTGGTCAGGGCTTCGGGGTGCTCCGGCGTGTGCTGGGCCTTCTCGTTTAGGATGGTAGCTGTAGGAGCGGTTAGTTTACTGACTGTAGTTTTCAGACGGAGACAGAGAGACAGATTTACACAGTACAGCACAGTCACGCAGAACAATCAACACTAATAATAATAATAATAATAATAACAGTAATAATTATAACAGTAATAGACAGAAGAGGGGCAGTGAGAGGCAGTGAGGGGCAGTGAGGGGATAAGGCAGAAGGACTGAATGGTGGGCTAGAGCAGATCAGAGACAATACTGAATAAATATGTTCTAGGCTGGTTTTTACTGGCTGGGGGCTGGAGGCTGGAGGCTGGGGGCTGGAGGATGGAGGCTGGGGGCTGGGGGCTGGGGGCTGGGGGCTGGAGGATGGAGGATGGGGCTGGTGGATGGCTGGGGGCTGGAGGCTGGAGGATGGCTGGGGGCTGGAGGCTGGAGGATTGCTGGGGGCTGGTGGCTGGGGGCTGGAGGCTGGAGGATGGAGGATGGCTGGGGGCTGGAGGCTGGAGGATGGAGGATGGGGGATGGTGGATGGCTGGGGGCTGGAGGCTGGAGGCTGGAGGATTGCTGGGGGCTGGTGGCTGGGGGCTGGAGGATGGAGGCTGGAGGATGGAGGCTGGAGGATTGCTGGGGGCTGGAGGCTGGGGGATTGCTGGGGGCTGGAGGATGGAGGATGGAGGATGGAGAATGGAGGCTGGGGGCTGGAGGATGGAGGACGGAGGATGGAGGCTGGGGGCTGGAGGATGGAGGATGGGGGCTGGAGGACGGAGGATGGAGGCTGGGGGCTGGAGGATGGAGGATGGAGGATAGGGGCTGGGGGCTGGAGGACGGCTGGGGGCTGGGGGCTGGAGGATGGAGGCTGGGGGCTGGGGGGGCTCAGCAGACTAACCTCCACTGCCGCTGTTGCTGCTGCTGCTCCTCTTCAGTCGCTCGTTTCCTCCGCCTCCGCCTCCGCCTCCGCCTCCGCCTCCCCGCCTGTGAAGTGAAGCTGTTTCGGCTCGATAAGCCACAGAAATCCTGTCCGGAACAGAGAGGACAGTCCTGCTGGACACGCCGTTTGTTTACCACTAGTGCGCCGCCATGCTGGATCTCGTCCGTAGTCTCGCGATGTTCTCTCAGTTCTCGCATTATTTCATTTATTATTATTATTTAATTTTTATTTTTGAGCATCTGGCAAAATACCAATTGATTAATAATAAAAAAATAACTGATCATTAAAATTGTAAAGAATAGAAAAATCTTAAAACCGCAAAACATGAAAAAATATTAAAATAATGAGAAAAATACGAATTATCATTTCACAAATTTCATTTCTAAAATAAGAAAATACTATTAATTTTTATTGTTCTTTTGTGTATTTTGTATTTTTTTTTAACAGTAAAAATTTGATTCCATAAAAATAATTAAACAAATGGTCAGAATTTACTATTTTTTTAAAGGGCAAATGATTTGATGGATACAAAAACAAAAAAAAAAGTTTAGGAAGAGAAAAAAATTAAAACAAAACAAAAATCATTTTTCACATACAGTTTGCTTTAATAAGAATAAAAATGTCATTATTAGTTTTGAAAAATATTATATCACGATATTTGAAGATATTTTTGTGATATAAAAATAAATAAATAATTGGTCAGAATTTTTTTTTTTTAAGGGCAAATGATTTGATGGATACAGTTACAGCTTAGCCGTGTTTTGTTTTTAGCATGGCAGCAGGAGCACCGTCACTACCGGCTCGTGTTGCTGTCCTCTCTGTGTCCCTTCAGTGTCCTCTAGCTAGTTAGCCCAGCTATCCAAAGCCCGGGTTAGCTTTTAGCCTAGCATGGATACCCGTCCCACCCCCCGGTGCCGCCTTCCCTGCCTTTGCCTTCCTCGCTCACTGAGTTTGAGCTCCCCCTTCTGCGGATGCGGGTGCTGGTTTCCATAGCAACCCATATTTCTTTGTATATTTGGATTGTTGTTTTGTGTTGACTGGTCAGAAGATCAGATAAGCACTCCAGACTGTTTTCGCTCTCTCTGATGCTGCTCCTCTGCTGAAAGAGTGAACGGCCGATCTTCCCTTTTTTCCCTTTTCAGGGGGATGTTGGAGAACCCGGGTTTCCAGGGATACTCGGAATGTTCGGACCAAAGGTGAGGAGGTCCTCCTGAATCTGGAGAGACGGGGAGAGAGAGAGTGCGGGACATGCTTTTGGCAAAAGATGGAAAAAACTAACCATGACCTCATACACACTCACACACACTCACACACACTGCGCCCTTTGGAGCTGATGAATACCTCCATGTTTTCCTGGTGTACACCATATGTCCACGTCGCTGAATGCAATCAAATCCTCACAGCAATGCTCCTCTAGAATCTAGTAGAATCTGGCCAATTTGGACAACAGAAGCAGGAGAAATGCCCTAGATTTCATTAGAAACAGTGAATAAATGAGCAGGTGTCCCAATACTTTTGTCCATATAATATATATATGTGTGTGTGTATACGTCACGCTTGTTTGTGTGTGTGTGTGTGTGTGTGTGTGTGAGTTTAATGAAACTATCATTTGCTTGTTCAGGGGCCTCCAGGTGACTTTGGGATGAAAGGTATTCGGGGACCTAAAGGACCTCCCGGTACGATGGTAAGACCACCCTGTAATACCTGTTGTACTTTTGGATGGGATGAGTTGGGGAGTTGAGGATGATCAGGTGGGGTGGGGTGGCTCTTGTCACTGAATGCAATCAAATCCTCACAGCAGTGCTGCTCCAAAGCCCTCTTCTCTGGACAGTAGAGGCAGTTCCTCCTGAGTTCAGAAGAAACAGTGAATGAATGAGCAAGTGTCCCAATACTTTTGTCCATAATATGTAAATTCTATGATGTTCTTATTTCCGTAGGGGAAAGGTGGAGTTCCAGGTCCTGTCGGTATAATCGGTCCCATTGGCAGCCCGGTGAGTGACCTCGACCACCTCGTCTCATTTCCCAAGCTGCATGTGTCGTTACAAGATCAGCCATAACATTAGTACCACTGCCAGCTGTAGTGACTAGCACTGACGGTCTGGTTCCAGTGTCAGAACATCTCCAAAACATCAGGCATCAGGTCTTGTGGGGTGTCCCCCCCCCCCCAGTATGCAGTGGTCAGTACCTCCAGTGAAGGACAACTGGTGGACCGATAGTGATAGTGACAGTGACAGGGCGCTCAAGGTCCATCTGGTCTTGTAGGCCCGAGGAGGCCACGCCTCGTCGGATGAAGGCTGTTGTGGTGGCCTACACAACATTAGGCGGGTGGTTTTAATGTTATGGCTAATCGCTGCTGAGTGTGCAGCTCTTCACTGTCTCCTTTCTCCACCTCTGATCTTCATCTAGGGCCCCAGAGGAGACAGCGGTAGCAGAGGAGAAATGGTAAGATGTGGACACACTCTCACACACACACTCACACACACACACACATACACACACACACACACACACGTCCTGCCGTTGTGAAAGCGCTGGGCTGCGCAGGTGCTTCTCTAACTGCTGTGTTTTGTGCTTCCTGTTTTCCAGGGTGCTCAGGGGCCAAGAGTGAGTTTTTGCACACACCTGCCGTTCACTCCTCACCTCTTACTCCTCAACTCACCTCACACTCCTCACCTCACACCCTTCACCTCACACTCCTCACTTCACACTCCTCACCTCACACTCCTCACCTCACACTCCTCACCTCAGACCGCAGCATCAGTATTTCCATAGCCATCCTTCACCTGACTGTCCGTTTCTCTGCTGTTTTAGGGCGCTCCTGGACCTCGCGGACCTCCTGGACCGCCGGTGAGACCCCATTTCATACCTACACATGCACACGAGGGTGATTCTTCAGATTCTTCAGATTCTTCTTTGATCGTAACTTTTCAATAATTCAGTTTTAATGATGTAATTCAGTGATTATCGAAGGTAAAGACTGAACCAGGACTGAGCTTCTACAGAAATCCCAATATTTCATCATTTTAAATCATTTCAATAGTTAATAGATTTTTATTTTTATTTATTATTATTTTTTTTTTACATTTTGGACACTCTTTACACTGTTTTACATTGTTTACACGCTGACCTCCTGTGTCCTGTAGAGCTCTACTGGTGTCCTACAGCGACTCTGACTGTAAATACGCAGGATGTTGTTTTTTATATATATATTTTTTTTATTTTATTATTAATATATAAACATAACCTTTGATCTTTTAACTGGAGCAGAGAAGTTTAGAGTATAGATTTCGAGGCTCCGGTGGTTCCTGGTTATCCTTTTGCTGTAATAAAGGGTTAAAACAGGAAACGTATGTAAATGATGAAGATGATGATGATGAGGATGATGGTGTCAGAAGTAACAGATTTAATAACCCAGCTGTTCACTAATGAGGCATGAATTTATAGCCTGGGGGCATTAAAGGTCCTCTAACTGAAGAATCACCCATAAACACTCGTAAATCCTGAGCCCTGATTGGACTTGTCTTGTGTTTGTGATCCAGGGCCATCCCAGCATCCTCCAGGCTTTCGTAAGTATTCTCACACTTGACTTTCCTTCACTGATCGGTAAATCCAGAGACTCGTAGATTGACCTGTAGAGTGTGTGTGTGTGTGTGTGTGTGTTCACTCTAAAGCAGCGGGATGACAGCGGGGCACCTTGGCCTTCGTTTGCCGATTCACACTCCACGCTCAAAACCGAGGTGTGTACGTGAGCGTGACAGACACACCACACATTAAACTTCGCTAAGAAAATCGCTAAGTTCATAGAAAAGTTCCTAAATTCCTAAAAGGGATCAAATATTGTCTTTTTCTCATTTTTTCCTTTATTGTTTTAGAACGTAGCTTTTGTAACAACACTTATTCCAGTGTTTGTAGTTAGATTTGTACAAAATTAAAAAAATAAAAAGCATTAAAAAATTACTTACTTAAAAAATTATTTAATTTCTAACAACTAGAGCTAAAAAATGAAGGTTATGAAAAAAAACTGCTGTTTTTTATTTTAAATAAATAATATATATATATATATATATATATATATATATATATATATATATATATATATATATATATATATATATTTATTTTTTTTTTTTTTGTTTGTTTGGTTGGTTGGTTGGTTGGTTTTTTACATTTTCGAATGTTCAAGTTTTAGGAATAAACCTTTGTAAATAAATATAATATTTTTAAAAATAAATAAATAATAATCACTAAAATTGTTTTATTTATAAATATTTTTGAATGAACTAATAATTTTTAAGATGTAAAAAATAATTTTTAAATGTAATCCGGAGTTACTATATCAACTAAGCATTTGTCATGCAAACTTTCTAAGTAGAACAGAGATCATAAAATTAAGAAAACATTTAAGAAACTTTCTGAGGAATATCAATTATTCTTAAGAGTTAATAAATGTAATAATTTGAAGAATTTTGAAGAATTTATTTAAAGGAGTGCCCCTCAGCCCTGCAGCGTTCGGGGGTTGGGGCACCAGCCCGGTAAGAAGTCCTTCCCGAACTGTGGTGTGTTTAAAATGTCCAGGGCAGGGTGGTCTCCGGGATCAGGGTAGAAACACTGGCCTATGATTGGCCGGTAAACAGAGCCAATCAGAAGCTGTGTGTGAGGTTCCGGAAACTGTCTTACCTCTTTTCTGTCTGTGCGTCTTCCCGTCCCTCTGCATCTCAGGGGGTGGCAGGGCTGGACGTGCCCATGCTGGACAAGGCTCCAGAGATTCTGCGGACGCTGCACTACCTGAGTTCGCTGGTGCACAGCCTGAGGAATCCTCTAGGAACACGGGACCACCCAGCTCGCCTCTGCCGGGACCTGCACACCTGCCAGTACAAACTCAACGATGGTGTGTGTGTGTGTGTGCAGTGATGTGTTTGGAAAGACAACATCTGTACAAACATGAGATACACTATATGTCCAAAAGTTTGTGGACACCCCTTCTAGTGAATTCATTCAGCTACTTTTAGATGCACCCATTGCTGACGCACTAGGCTGGTCTAGTGTCTGTAGAGAAGTGCTTCCAACAAAAGCAGCAGAGACTCTTTTTAATTGCCTTGATTTCAGAAGAAACACAGAATCTGCATGTGTCCAAATACTTTTGTCAATTTAGTGCACCTACGTGCGGGGTTTATTTTGAGCAGTATTATAATTATGATTATGAGTCGGATTAAAGATGATGTAATCACGGCAAATGATGAAGAATGAGGGTCGTGACATAACAGCATGTGATTTATGTGATTGGTCAGCGCAGTCTGAGCAGAGCGGTCAGAGCACAGTGGCCTTTACTTCTTAATCGGTTTTGATGAAGATTGATGAGGAATGGCAGCTGTCCAGCTGAATGCGTGTGTTTGTGTGTGTGTGTGTGTGTGTGTGTATGCTAATAGTAACTCATTAGTGTCTCCTTTTTTTTAGGCACTTACTGGATTGACCCGAACATGGGTTGCTCCTCCGACTCTATAGAAGTGACCTGCAACTTCACAGGAGGTGGGCTTACCTGCCTCAGGCCAGTCACAGTGTCCAAGGTACTGAACCTAACCATAACCATATAAACATAAATATATATGGTAATATATTACGAGCATCCTTTATAATCATTGCACAGCAGTACAACTCACAAGCATTTAACCCATCCATGGCTTTGAGCACACACACACCCGGTGCAATGGGCAGCCACCACAGTGTACAGGGATCCGGTCACCTCAGCTGAATGTTGAATGTTGGTTAATTGCGTTAGGAAAAGATGCTGTCCCTTTGCTTCTTCCTACTGGTCCAGGGGATTTGACCCAGCAACCTCCCGGTCCCAAGCCAATATCTCTACTCTTTAGGGTCACGGCTGTCCCAAAACCCCAGCTTATCCCACAGCCTTATTACCACTATAGCCTTACAGTTGCAAGTTCTAATCCCGAGCCATGCCGGGATTAGATGGCATCAGCAGCCAGAGTCGGAACGAGCACAGCCGCCAACTTACGCTGCATGATAGTCCCACAACATGAGTTTATCTCAAGTGGACGTTTTTGGGAGGGGTTGGGGGAACGAGAATCGAGCTCAGTTTGGATGATTATTAAAGGCCGTCGCTCTGTGATTGGTTCGCAGCTGGAGTTCAGCGTCGGGCAGATCCAAATGAGCTTCCTGCATTTGCTGAGCTCAAGGGCGGAGCAACGCATCACCATCCACTGCCTTAACGTCTCCGTCTGGAGCTTCGGGCATTCTCAGTCCTCCTCTCCGAATGCTGTGACGTTCAGGGCATGGAGCGGCGAGACGCTGGAGCCGGACGTGTTGGAGGACACCTGCTGGGTGAGTGAGAAGGTCAGATGATGTACACAGCTGTGGTGGGCAGGGTATAGACACCCATCATGGACATGAAGATCATGGCACGATTGATGAGTGTCTGTAAACTTTTGACCACAACCGTTGATCAGAGTATCCAGTGTTCAACCGTCCACCTCCTTTCTTGTGTCCTGTCCACAGCAGCGGGATGGACACTGGCAGCGCGCCGTCTTCCTATTTAGAGTAAGCGACGCTTCACTGCTCCCCGTCAAACGCATCGCCAATCTGCCTGAAGCTACGCCGGCGTCACGCTACCACCTGGAGGTTGGACCTGTGTGTTTTCTGTAGTGTGTGTGTGTATATACACACACGTATACACACACACATATACACACACACACACATACACACACACACACCCTGCGCTCCTTCCTCGTGCCTGAGGTCCAGCTATGGCGGCCCTCGTCCCGCGCACTTCGGTATTCAGCCACTGATTGGACTGCAGACACGGGACGAGGACGAGGTGGAGTGGGCGTGGCTTTTGCGTGGATTTAGCACTAAAGACTGTGGAGAGGAAAGTCCTGCCCTTCCAGCCGTGGATGTCCAGCGAGAGCAGGCTCTGAAATTACAGCCCGGTCAGCATAGATCCAGGACGTCCAGGGTCAGGGAGAAACTGCCAAACTGCCAAACTGTCTATCTATCTGTCTGTCTGTCTGTCTGTCTCTCTATAATAAGTTATTGTAATTCTTGTACTAACTATGGAACTATGATCTATTTTAAGGAAGATAATTAAGATAATTGGGGGAAATTGATATATTTATATATCTGTACGTGTTCTTGATTCCGGAGCTTTGATATATGCGGTTATTATCAGTTTCAGTGCAATAGGAAACAGAAGGAAATTATTCGAGAGATTATTAGAGATCGGTTACATATGGGGTGGGAAGGCTGGTCAGGGGTGCTGTCAATCAAATGTGTGTGATTGACTGAACGCAGTCAGACAGGGAAGTATACGAGTGTGAGTGTGTGTGTGTGTGTGTGATTGCATTTTAATGTGACCAGTCAGGGAGATGCTGATTATTTAGTGTAGTTTGTGTACGTCTGTGTGTGTGTATGTATGTGTGTGTGTGTGTGTGTGTGTGTGTGTGTGCATGTCAAAGATCCGTAAAGATCTATACAAGGTTCTCTCTACATACGTCACCTACGCCACGTCCCGTGTGCACCGGACAGTCGAGTGGCGTTTCTCAGGCAATCAGGAGGAGGAATCTTCAGCAAACCAGTGTCCGATACTCAGAATGGGCGTCTTTAATATGCGGGTGTGCCGGTCCTGTGGGTGCGTCGTCTTCTCGCCGTTGTGACAAGGTGCTATTTGAGTCACGGCGTGAACGAAAATGGTGCTTAAAGAAAATTCAAGCAGCAGTCATTATTATCATTATCATCATCATCATCATCATCATCATCATTGTCCCATAGCCACGGCTCCCGCAGAGCGAAGCAAGGTCAGCCACATTGGACGGGCCTTCGTGAAGATGGCCAAGCTTTCGAGAACATTCATAGATACTTTCATTGATGTGAAATTCAGCATTTCAGGTACACTATATGGACAAAAGTATTGGGACACCTGATCATTCGTTGTTTCTTCCAAAGCCAACAGTTTGTTGGAGTAAGGGTCGCTACTGTCCAGGGAGTTAGTGAGGTCAGGACATTGGACAATCACCACCACCATCGCCTTAACCCAGCTCCAATGCTGGAGGGCTTCTAGGCCAGACCCCTCTAGCCTCCTAGTCTATTGGCAGTAGTTCTCTACTTCTCTACTGAATGCTTTCATTAGAAGGGGTGTCCACAAATATTTGGACATACAGTGTACTTGCCTGGCTCTGCATAGTTGCTGAATGGGGGCTGCTGTGGTAGACTTCAGGAAGGAAGCTCCTCAGGAGGAGGCTGGAGACCACTACTCTACAGTCTCCCAGTATCCCTGTGTGTTCGGCACTTCACAGCCAGCTTTCAGACTGGTCAGGAGACTCACTGGCCTGGTCAGAGGGTCCAACCATCACATTTACGCTAGATTTATGGCATTGAGCTTTACAAGGTTAGTCCTATTACAGAGGCGGACCAGTGTGGACCCAGTCACCCAGACCGGGAACCCGCTGTGTGGTCGCTCGCTGGAAGCCATGGTACAAGGTTTACTGGTTTAGTAGACCAGCAGTCTACAGGTGATGGTTGCGTGAACTGGCCCAGACCACATAGGCTGCTTTGGGAATGCTGGCTACTGAGAACCCACTCCAAACACGGCCTGAAAAGCGGAAAAGCGGGGGTCTGGGGGTTCTGCAAGGAAGGCCTACGGTTTCCTCTTTCTTTGCTTCTTTCTTTACACGAATATAGTTCTTCCAGCTTCCATGTATACAGCAGGTCCCTCTTTAGCTAATTTAATCTTATTTAATTATTAATAATATAAATCTGTTTTTGTCTGAAGGAGAGGAAAAAACAGCGTCCCAGCTGGTGTTGGAGTTGGTAGATTTGATGTTGTTGTTTTTTTTTTTAATGATGTGTAAATTTGGGACTCCAGAGAACAATATATATATTGCGATGTTTTACTGTTGTTGTTGTTTGTTTTTTTTTTTATATCCTTTATACTTCACTTGGTTCTACTCACGAGTTGTTTCCGTCTCTGCTTCTCCTGTACGGAGCTGCCCTCGGCCGTGTCAGCATTACACACAGGCTGTGTGAATTTCGCTAAGGTTCATTTTCAGGCCAATTACCTCACTCTTCCAGACGTCACCCGCTGACCTCTGTCTGTGATCGTTCTGGTCCGTGTTCATGTAAATAAGGCCGGAACGCTTCTCGGCTCCCGGCCTCGTCACACGTATCTGTATTTCTCGCCGTTTTCAGTCTGCTTTCAGTCTCCGAGCTCGGTTCAGTCTGGAGTAAATGCTTACATACCCAATAAAGATGTTCTTACATGCTGCAGCGTGTCCGTCCTTGTCCGTGGTCAGATCGGGGGGGTCATCACCACCATTGTGAAGAAATCAGAGTTGGTACGTTTCTGTACAATGAAGCGTTTCAGCCCAAGTGAAACCAGGCTCAGGCCTTTAGCTCCCACTACTGCCATTGGTACATTAACCTCATATCTCTAGCATGGGAAAAGAGGGTCCTGCCCTGGTCTAGCTTCCCTGTTGGTCAGATCTGGTGGGTTTGCTATATTAGCTATATTAGCATTGTAGGCTAGTCAGTAGAATAGCCATATTAGCATTGTAGGATAGTAGAAGAGCTATATTAGCATTGTAGGCTAGTAGAATGGCTATATTAGCATTGTAGGCTAGTAGAATAGCATTGTAAGATAGTCAGTAGAACAGCTATATTAGCACTGTAGGATAGTAGAAGAGCTATATTAGCGTTGTAAGCTAGTAGGATGGGTATATTAGCATTGTAGGCTAGTAGAATAGCATTGTAGGATAGTCAGTAGAACAGCTATATTAGCACTGTAGGATAGTAGAATAGCATTGTAGGATAGTCAGTAGAACAGCTATATTAGCACTGTAGGATAGTAGAATAGCATTGTAGGATAGTCAGTAGAATAGCTATATTAGCATTGTAGGATAGTAGAATAGCTATATTAGCATTGTAGGATAGTAGAATAGCTATATTAGCATTGTAGGCTAGTAGAATAGCTATATTAGCATTGTAGGATAGTAGAAGAGCTATATTAGCATTGTAGGATAGTAGAATAGCTATATTAGCATTGTAGGCTAGTAGAATAGCTATATTAGCATTGTAGGCTAGTAGAATAGCTATATTAGCATTGTAGGCTAGTAGAATAGCTATATTAGCATTGTAGGATAGTCAGTAGAATAGCTATATTAGCATTGTAGGATAGTCAGTAGAAGAGCTATATTAGCATTGTAGGATAGTCAGTAGAATAGCTATATTAGCATTGTAGGATAGTCAGTAGAAGAGCTATATTAGCATAGTAGGCTAGTGGAATAGCTATATTAGCATTGTAGGATAGTAGAACAGCTGTATTAGCATTGTAGGCTAGTAGAAGAGCTATATTAGCATAGTAGGCTAGTAGAATAGCTATATTAGCATTGCAGGATAGTAGAATAGCTATATTAGCATTGCAGGATAGTAGTATAGCTATATTAGCATTGTAGGAGAGTCAGTTGAATAGCTATATTAGCATTGTAGGCTAGTAGGATGGCTATTTTAGCATTGTAGGCTAGTAGAATAGCTATATTAGCATAGTAGGCTAGTAGAACAGCTATATTAGCATTGTAGGCTAGTAGAATAGCTATATTAGCATTGTAGGATCGTCAGTAGAATAGCTATATTAGCATTGTAGGCTAGTAGAATAGCTATATTAGCATTACAGGCTAGTAGAATAGCTATATTAGCATTGTAGGCTAGTAGAATAGCTATATTAGCATTGTAGGCTAGTAGAATAGCTATATTAGCATTGTAGGCTAGTAGAATAGCTATATTAGCATTCCAGGCTAGTAGAATAGCTATATTAGCATTGTAGGCTAGTAGAATAGCTATATTAGCATTGTAGGCTAGTAGAATAGCTATATTAGCATTGCAGGCTAGTAGAATAGCTATATTAGCATTGCAGGCTAGTAGAATAGCTATATTAGCATTGCAGGCTAGTAGAATAGCTATATTAGCATTGCAGGCTAGTAGAATAGCTATATTAGCATTGTAGGCTAGTAGAATAGCTATATTAGCATTGCAGGCTAGAAGAATAGCTATATTAGCATTGTAGGCTAGTAGAATAGCTATATTAGCATTCAAGGCTAGTAGAATAGCTATATTAGCATTGCAGACATCATCACCACTGTAAAGAAATCTACAACAAACCGTTTTAGTCGACTCTGCTTAGCAAGAAGCTAATGTGCGGCCTGAGCGCTCAGCACGCTTCCTGCGAAAGGCAGTCTGGGAAACAGGAAGTCTGGGCGTCAGCTGACTAGCATCACGCTAGCTGGTGTAATGCAGTCAGTGCTGGAGGAAGAGGGCGGGGCCATCCAACCAACCCAGAGAGAACCAGCTGAGCGTCGCTGTCCAATTCTGTCTGCTGCTTCTGAGCGTTTCTATTGGTCCGTTCCTCCAGGGTCGTTTCCACAGGGCTCAGAGCAGCTACAGGCTCAAACCCTGGACCAACGGAGCTGTGCGGAGCTTCACCGGCCTCTTCCCCGGGCTCCTGGACGAGGCTGGCCGAGGGACAGGTGATCATGCAGCTCTCCTGAAGCTTCAGGACCTCTGCTCGGTCCAGATGAAGTAAACGAACTGGACACAGGGACACAGGTCAGCTGCTTCCTCCCAGCGGACGTCTTTATTAGCGTAACAGCAGTACAGCAGTTCAGCCTCCTAACCTGCAGATCAGACATCCAGATCTTCCTACGGGACGTTCCCACCTTTCAGCTCGTTATTTACAGTGGTGGCGCCCCCGATAATTCTAAAAGGATGCCAAGGGTCAAAATTCAGTGTTCCAATAATTCCTGCTGAATTAAACGACCAGGGTGCCCAAATTTATGCACCTGCCTATGATTCCGTTTAAATAATTATAAATTATAATGATAAACTTCGTTTCACTCATCAGAATGATCGGGGGCGCTCAAACTTTCTCACACCACTGTAAACCTATCATCACTGTAACACTATCGCCAAAACTGCAGCTTTACAGGAGCAGGAACAAACCTGCTGAACTTTCAACGGAAGACAAAAGCTTGGAGCATTTCTATTGGTCCGTTCGACAGGAAATTCAGATACACTGATACAAGGAACAACCGCCGGATTCACATTATGGAGGAAAGTCAAGGCAACTCCCACTATAGCCCAGCAGGGGGGGCCCTGCTTTGCCATCAGCAGCCGGAGTCAGAGGGAGCACAACCGGCCGTGCTCTCTCCGGGTGGGTAGATGGCGCTGTCTCCCCTCATCGCTCTTGAAGCCAGGGGTCTGTTAGCTGGTGTGCGGTGGAGCCGGGGGACCGTGTCGGCTCCCGGTACGAGCAGAGGATGCTGGTGGCTGGATTTGCAGGAATCGGAGGAGACGTGGGTTAAGGCCTTACTCTCCTGGAGCCGGGAGCTTCGCACTTAGCACTAGGGGGAGCTACGAACAAGGGGTGTGTATATATATTAATATTTATATATGTGCTTCGTAAATGAGGAGAAATATGAACTGATACAGCGCGTCACTGCGGTCACGCACCGCTGGACACATCACAGCACCTCTGAAATTCAGACTAGTTTAATGTTAAAAACAAACGATGATTTATTGACATTACAAAAATGGCACACGCTGCTCTTTAGTGCCCTCTAGTGACTGAGCAAGAGAACACTCAGACATGTCTTAGATGGTAGAGGGAGAGGAAGAGTGTGTGTGTGTGTGTGTGTGTGTGTGTGTGTGTGTGTGTGTGTGAGCATCATAATAGCAGTAGATGTGTTAAAATAATGAAGGCGATAGTAAGGAATGAGGAGGTGTGGCCAGTGGCGGAGGCGGAGCCGTGAAGGTCATGTCCGCAGAGAGCGTGTTCCAACAGCAGGCGGGTCTCAGGAGTGACACCTGAAAACACACACACACACACACACACACACACACACACACACACACACACACACACACAAATATTAGTCATCATCATCATCATCATCCAAAAGTATCTGTGTCAGCAGTGAAAGCATTCACTTTCACTAGAAGGGCTGTCCACAAACTTTTGGACACATAGTCCACATGACTCATGGTTTCCATGAAGATGTTGAAACACTTGGGCTTCCATGACGATGCTCATTGCTCATCTGTGTTTATTGGCAGCCTGTCAATCAACCAATCCTGCGGCCCCGCGAGGCCCTCAGGACAGACACGTGCCCCCGTCAATCTCTGTAAGCCAGTTCCTGCCGTATCCACGGTTACGCAACCGGGGGGTACTGTGGAGTCCATGCCTCGACGGGGTACAGGTAGAGCTGTCTTGGCAGCACAAAGGGGGGTGGGGGGGGTGGGCTACACAATATTAGGCAGGTGGTTTTAATGTTATGGCTATTCAGGGAGAGAGAGAGAGAGAGAGAGAGAGGGCGAGAGAGATAGACTCACTGTGTTGCGACCACTCTTCCCAAAGATGCTGCACATTAGCATCGTGCTCATGCTCATGCTCGTGCTCGTGGTGATCTGAGGAAAATAGCATTAGCTTCCGTTAGCGCTTTGCTAACCGAAGTACTGCTGTAACACACACACACAGACACACACATACAAGATCAAAGCAACATTACGTAGTATTTGTACCCGATAACCACGGTGATGCTCCACAGACTGTAACGAGGAGCATAGCATCGCCATAGCAACGTGGCTACTCCTGAGCTAGCTAACGTAGGCTAATCTAGCGTTAGCGCTTCGTGATCGTCCGTGGGCAGCACAGCTTGCACTGTATAACCCTCCACATCAAAGGTAGGTAGTGCCCTATACAGTGAATAGGGCACAGCTACCGTGGAGGAGGATGGACACAGGCATCGGTCACCATGACTACGACAGTGACCCTCCAGGTGTCTTCAGAGCTTTGTAGGCAAAGCTGACGACAGGTGAAAGCTAGTCAGCGGACTATTTTGTGGCACAGCGCCCTGCGCGTATCCCTCCACCGGGAAGAGGTTTTTAAAAATTAAAGGACAAAAGTATTGGGACACCTGCTCATTCATAGTTTCATTCATAAAGAGTAACTGCCGCTACTGTTCAAGGCTTTCTACTAGATTTTGGAAGAAAGAATTTGCTGTGAGGATTTGATTGCATTCAGTCACAAGAGCTTAGTGAGGTCAGAAGGTTGGAGGACTGCTCCACGTTATGCGTACGTAGATGTTCTGAGTTCTGATGTTGTCCAAGACAACGTCCAGCTGCAACACAGAGAGGGACAGAGAGGTGGAGGCGGTACCTGCACTGTGGTGAAACAGGAGTTGGCGGAGTTCCCTGAGGGCGGCTGTGAGGTTCTCCAGCTGGTCGTGCAGCTGGATGTTCTCCTCGATCAGAGCGTGGATGGTGTCCTGAAGCTCAAACGCACGGCAGCTCACACCGACCAGCACCAACGCACACAGACACCGCAGGCCCAGCGACGGACGCATGGCGTCCATACAGGACACACACACACACACACACACCTGGAGGATGCTTCAGGCCGGGCAGGTCCGAGTGAAGGCTCACGGCTCACTCCAGAATGCCATCACCACAAACTCTAACACACACACACACTCACGCCCAACAGCTGTCCTGCCTGTTACAGAACTACTGCAGGAATGAGCACACACACTCATAAGCTCTCTCACTCTCTCTCTCTTTCCACACACTCCGACAGATGAGGGATGGAGATCAATCCAATCAATCATTCTGCATGACAGGATGAACTCTCAGTGTGTGTGTGTGTGTGTGTGTGTGTGTGTGTGTGAACCACCAGAGGCCTTTCAGTGGAAAATACACTGGGGAAGTACCACATCCAAGCTGGAGGGCACATTTTACACAGTCACGGTCAGCTCCACTATCTAGAACCAATGCTTAGAACACCGCAGCACTCAGGAGACACCCCCCCCCCCTCTCTCGTCCTTCAGGGCACCCCACAGCATCTGACTTTGGTTCACATCTCAGGACTGGGAGATGCCTCTCTTACACTACATGGATGGACAAAAGTATTGGGACACCTGCTCATTGGTAGTTTCTTTTGTTGGAGTAACTGTCTCTACTCAGGATGCTGGACAGTAGATCACCAACCCACCTCAACCAATCCAAAAAGTACTGGATGGAGAACCACCACCACCGTTCCAGATAACACCGCTCAACGCTGGGGGGGGCTTTACACCAAGGTGCTTCAGAAAGCATACCTGGGTGGGTAGGATGGTCCTCCCTCTCCTCCCATCACACAGTGTATGGGTCTGATTAGCAGAATTAGCAGTCAGCCTTCTCCTCAAAGCATGCTGATGTCCAGGGGTTTTTGGTGGTGCTCCATGTGTTTTGGGAGGGGGGCATGGTGTCATAGGGGCTGCTTGTATGTGTGCGGTTCTGCAAGGCTAGCTTCAGCGTGCTCGCTAATCTGTGAATCTCTCTTCACTGTATCCATCAATTGGTGGCGAGAAAGCGAGGGGAGGGCGATCGATGCACAGCCCCCGGGCCGGTCGATGTGTAATTAAGTGCGGGCCATTTGCCATCATCCCCAATCAGCCATTAGGTTACATCACCGAGGCCTCGCGCTCGCTCGGTCTCCCAGCTGCTCAACAGCTTCCTCCACCAATACACTTTTGAAAAGGCTGCGGAGCTGCAGAGCGGCTGAAACAGGGGACGGGTTCTAGGTACGGCCGTTGATTCAGTTTCGTGAGAGAACACGGCGTGGAGAACCCGGATCCACTATGGCAGAGGTCCAGCTTCCAGTCCTGGATGTTTGTAGGCCTGTGTGGGCAATCAACGGATCAAGCAATGGCTTATACATTTCCCAAACCTCTGCTTGTCTTCTGCAGTCAGGCCTGTGTGGTCATAAGTATTTGGACACCTATGTAAGCTATAACACAGATTGGAACCTGGGCAAAGCATTTTGTTTTGGTCGACCTCCTAATCAAGGCCTTCCTACTTCTCCCCCTCCAGATTTCCTTGTTCCTCCATTACTCCGCTCAGAATGAACAGCCCACATTGACATTTTCAGGGCTGACTTGCACCCTTATTTTTTTTTTAGACAGCTAAACCATCAGAACTTTAACGTCCAAATACTTGTGGACACGTCCGTACTTGTGTATATATTCATATTGACCACAGCTACTATAGCATCCATCGGTCAAATAGAGTTTGACAGGGTGGACGAAACGGGAGCAGAGGTTAAGGGTGTTTGTCCTTGAACTCCCAGGGATGCTAGAGCCATCAGTGTCTGGGAACCCCAGGCACTCGCTAGTTTTTCGGTACCTCACATAAGGAGAACACCTTCCTAGAACATGAACGTCCTCCTGTTTAGGACCATTTCTACCAGTTTGTGTTGGTGTAAAACATTAGAAGGACTTTGCTTTGATAAAGGTTCCAATTTCCAGATGATTGAGGTCAGAAGAAGCAACACCACTAATAATATGTGCAGGGCAGCATGGCGGGAGGGCCAGGGCTGCATACCACTGACCTACATTAATATGATATTGGCTCACCATTATGAGACACTTCTGCAGCAACAGGATCACAGCTGCCTTCACGCAGAACCTGAAAGAAACCCAATGCAGAGCAGCACGAAAGAGAGCGTTCCCAAAACCACTCAGACGACAGAGCAACCGGAATACTTCACCA
The DNA here is from genome assembly GCF_030463535.1 of Salminus brasiliensis. NCBI lineage: Eukaryota > Metazoa > Chordata > Actinopteri > Characiformes > Bryconidae > Salminus > Salminus brasiliensis. The sequence continues at coordinate 33,102,402 of NC_132895.1, read as the reverse complement.
AAACACTTTATTAAGTCAGACTGTGTGTGCGTGTGTGTGTGAGGGGTGCGTTTATGCGCTCTTGGTGGCTCTGGAGCGCTTCTTCTTCACCACCACGGGCTTCTGACTCCTCAGAATGGCACTGGCACGCCTCAGAGCAGCCTGAGACACAACGAAAGAAAAATAAGGAAGGGAACCTCAGTACAGGAGCGCGACTCCACTGAACATACAGCCCACTTGTCCAACTCGGTCAAGGTTTCTACTTTTGTAAACATATACGAACACATCAAAACAAACAAACCCCAGAGGCGTCTCAAGTTTGGCTCGCAGAACCTCAAGGCTTGCCCTAACCATCTACAATCCTCATGCATTACAAACAACCACGTGTGTGTGTGCAGGAATCGGGAAAGCAGACTGTAAATAGGACACGACCGAACTGGTGCTGCAGCGGCGTGTGAAATTAAAGAAAGGAATGAACACGCGTGACAATCAGAGCAAGCAGAGAGTCTGCAGAGCTCTAACGAGGACCAGAAAAAGATCTCCGTCCTCTTAAAGGTTCACTTCCAGAGCGAACACACAGCACCGAGGTCACGAGCAGCAGATTCCCTTTCCCTCATTTCTGGGAAAAACAAAAATAAAAGGGGAGTGTGTGCAGATGTGCAAGTCCTCACCATGCGCAGGTCCTTCCTGTAGTTGTTTTTGCGGATGATGTTCCTCAAGCGGTTGAGTGTGGTGCGAGAGTTCTTGTTGATGGTGATCTTCTCGTAAGATTTCACAGGTTTACGCTGACCTGAAACAGATTTGTTTAAAAATAAATAAATTTAGCTAATCAATTATGGCTTCTCAAAACGAGCATCTAATAATGCGTCAGATCTCACTAAAACCGCTAGCCAGCTGGCAAACATCTGCACTACCATTACCACAGGGTCATCGGGTTGGACTCCCTGATTAATAAGAGGTAGCATCAAATCTTGACATGATTTAACAAGCAAAAATTACATATGTTGATCTTCCTACTGCAACACGCTTTACTAGCGAACGACCTGATTAATTCAACCACAAGCTGCACTGTGAAGAGGAGAACCACTGTTTAACTTCACCACTTGGTCGGCTCGTTCACTAGCCCACGGCTCCGTTAAAACACTCCTTTACCAGTGAAGTAAAATCAGTGGCTGCCAGAAACAACTTGGTACATAAAGTCTGACAAGTTGAACAGCGGCATTTGGACAATAAGGCTTTTCTAAAGGGTCTAAAATTCACACTAAGTAGCTGGAGGTGGCTCAAAACCATCTCTTCCTAAATATGAAGCAATATTGGAAATTGCGAACTTTGCAATTCTGATTTGGGTCACTTCCATACAGCACACTGGAATCTCACACACACACACACACACACACACACACACACACACACACACACACACACACACACACACACAACAAAGGCCAGTACAGCAGAGTCATCAAAATTTGTGTAGCAGGACAAGTGACACCTCAGACAGTGTAAACACCCAGGCCTGTCATAGTGACTGTTTGGACAACATACTGTCTTACTTCATGCCATCTGTATTGACACCAGCTTACTGTAATTACACCCTTTTAAAGAGCAAAAACATTTATAAGTATATTAATAGTTTTCTATTTTAGTAGTATTTTTATTAGTAATTTATAGGTAACAGTCACCTGTCACAGTTGGCTCTGTGTATGGAGGTGCCGTTTTTGATGCATGGCCACTGACTGGCTAAAATATAAGTGACGTTTATTCTTACGTAAAAAAACATGCGACATGTAAACACCGAGGTCGGCAAACATTTGATTTCATGTTCATATATTGCGAGATACTGATATTGTAATTACCATGACCGGTCCATCTCCAACAGGACAAATCACACTCACTCAACAGGTCAAAACACTGTTTACTTCTAGTGGGTTAAAACAAATAATAAATAAATAAAATAATAATAAAAAGAATGAAAGAAGAAGTGTCACATAGCCTCTCGACCCAGAACGAGTCCATTCTCTGAGTTTGCACCTCTGCTAACCTAATTCACGACTGGTGAGGACGTCCTGACCATAAGGAACGACAGAACACCCAAGTTCTGGACTACAAGGCCAGGTGGAGTGGCGCCGAGTGCAGGGGTTCAGCTGGTTCTTCAAAATTCATAAAGGAAGACGGCCATCTAACCTAGAACTGACCACAGCGACGCTAAAGCACTTCCTACTGAGACAGAAGACAGTTCCACGGTTACCTGCACGTTTCTTCAGGATGATGACGACACCCTTGCCATCGGCAGCCTGCTCAACTCCGACAGTCTTGCGGTGAACGAGGCCGTTGAAGCGGAAGGCGTTCCTGGCCTTCAGGTTGTTCGGCTCCTGAAACAGAGCGACAGAGACAAGTCCTTCACCACCCAGATTAAACACCCTGTACTCAACACTGCAGGGGTGTCCACACCTCGCTGCCAGACCCAAAACCAAGCTTGAGCACACCTGACCTACAGCTGGAAGACTAGTACCAAGAAGGTTGACGCTCTCCGGCTAGCCCTTCGCAGAAGATACTGGACACCCCAAAGAAGCTACATCACTGAAAACTGAGCGTTTCTGCTCTTGGAGAGTTTCAGGTAGGGCAAGGCTGAAGTCAAACCCCACCATAATCCTACGTTTTAGGGAAATTCAGCTGAAGATTAAACCGGTGAGAGGGAGGGGGTTCTCTAACACCCCTCAACCCGTTCTAGACACCAACCCATTACTTCCATCACCGCCCTTGTAGCTCATCAAGGTGATGAGGGTGCAGTGTGGATTAGATCACGAGCTCAGGATCATGATCAAGCCCAGGATCTTCATCATTAAGACCTTAACACTGCCGTAGTGTTACTGACGCCCAACTTTCCACGGAGGCCACCGTCCCGACACTCCCGCCCCAGGCTCGGGAGGCAGCAACACCGAGACAGCCGGACGGGCCAAAGGGACTTACGGTGCTGTAGGTCTGTCCGTTCCTCTTGATGAGGAAACTGGAGTTGTTCCTGATTACCATCCACTGCAGGTGAGACGACATGATGGCGGTCCTGGAAAAGAGGGGAAACAAGAGCGTTAGGACACATTTTCTAATAAAGAGACACAACAAGGACAAACACAGGGGACTGTAACCAGCACACACCCCAAACACACCCCAGCATTTAACACAGCACGTTTCTTAGCCCAGGTCCTAAACCTAGTCCTAGTGCTAATCCCTCAGCTTCAACTGGGCCTGAAAACTGACCCATGAAGTAGCACTAGCTACCAGACCCAACCAAGACCTACATAATCAGCTCCCCCAACACACACACACACACACACACACACACATGCAGCATTAGTTAGCTAACAAGCTAGCAAGCTAGCTAGCACTAGATGTCACACAGGCGGCCATAGGAGCCACATGGGGAGACCCGCGGGCTTCTGACCATCAGCCACCCCCTGCTATCTTCACACAGCTCAGCAGCTAAACAAGCCAGCTGAAGTCCTCCCCTCCACAGATCAGTCTGCGGGGCTGGAGCGCAGTTTAGGGGAAAGTATCGTAGCGTAAAACCCGTTAGCATGGTGGCTAACCGCCGCGGAGAGCGCGGAGAGCGCGCGGAGGCCTCGCTCGCACCTCGGCGGCGTTTCAGCGGGGAAATACGACCCTAACTAACGCCACCACCTGAATATCTCACTGGGGGGCCAAGCTCGTCGACTTCAGACGAAGCTACACACACTTTTTATGCCCATTTACGCCGCGAAAACGGCCTTTTTCGAAGCCTACGAAGGGCGCCGGAGCGCCGGCCACGTTACCTTCTCGGCGGAGGGAGAGAGAGAGAGAGCGGAAGGAGCGCCTCCTCTGACGAGAACTTTATAGATCAATGCGCGTGCACGAGAAACGAGAACGCGCGGATTGGGAAGCCTTAGTTGGGCTCTGAAAAATAGCACCGTTTCTGTTCCGTCGTGATGTTGCGTATTTTTGTGTAACCGGGCCGGGAGAAAGCGGAGAGGCGGTTTAATAGAGGGGACTATATGCGCGGGGCTCGGTGCGGAGGGATACTGCGGCGTTAGGCCGCAGGGTTTGCCTACGTCAGCGGCGCACTGTCGCCACAACAACGGGAGCCAGCTAGCTAGCTAGGCTAACTGTTAGCGGTTAGCAGGCTAGCGAGGCAGATATTTCAATATTTAGATGTTTACACTGATTTATTTGTTGTTTCATTCTTTATTAACGTGTTTAAGTCATTTTATGAGGTAGTATGTGTTGTTTGTGACTGTAGTTAGTCCGTAATAGAGGTTAGGCACAATACCCAGGGCTTCTGGCTCATTTCTGGCTCATTTCGTGAGTAAATCTGAATGAAAAGTCTTAATTAAGGTGATTATTTACTAATTGGTGTGTTTACAGCTGACTGAGTAGTCTTAAAAGATGAAATATGACATATATAAAGGCTAACGTGCTCAATATCCAGGCAGCAGCAGCAGCAGTGTAATGCCAGGTTTGGAGCCTGGAGAGACCTGAAGGAGGGATGTGTGCATGGATGGGATGATGGACATCAGCTTGACCTTTAAACTTTAAACTAAGACAGGTGTTTAAAGCCACTAAGCTCGCTGCTCTTCAGTAATGTATCTTCTAAGGCTGGATCTGGAGTAGTATGAGCCCTCACAGCACACACCGGGTCTAGTGATGGACACTGATGAAGATCTGGAGGCACTTGGGGAGAAGCTGTATGACCTGATTCGTCCGAAGCATGCAGATATGGCTCCAAAACTAACAGGTGAGGCCTTTCCATGCCCCCTCAGATCCTATAAACGTAGCCTGATGATCCAGACCGGTTCCGAATCTGCAGGCGGACGGCATCCCACGAGCATCCCCAGGGCAGGATTTGGTGATCGCCCTGCTGGAGCAGGGAGATGACCAAACCGGACCGTGCAGGATGTGAGATTGACGAATGGGATTTCTGACTGCTGGTCGATCTTGTGATTGGTGGCAGGAATGCTGCTGGAATTGCCGGGCGCTGTGGTTGGTCAGATGCTGCAGGATGAAGAGCTCCTCGCCGAAGCACTGGACAGAGCACTTGCAGCCTTGCAGCCTGATGACAGGTAACACACACACACACACACACACACACACACATATACATACATACACCTCTACTTCTGCAACCTAGAGAAAACTGCACTGAGGTATGAATGGGATACTTGTGGGGCTGAATGCAATCAAATTGTACACCCCTGACAGCAGTGTTCCTGCATCTAGTGTAGAGCCACATTCGACGAAAGCTGTTCAGGCGGTCAAGAAGGACGAGTTCACTTGATGAGCAGGTGTCCATAAACTTTTGGTCTATCTAGGACGCCCCACCCGTCGGTCGAACGGTAGGCCTCAGGGTGATGGTGAGACTCTGCTGATTCGGTCTGACCCTCTGCTTTTCAGCAAACCGCCGTCCAGGGCTGACGACGCCGACTCGGCATCCTCCGACTCTCTGGGCGAACGGCTGCATGACCTCGTCGAGCTCCACAACACCGGACAGACCCAGAAAATAACAGGTCAGATCAGCTCCTGTCCGTTCATCAGCTGACCATTCATTCACATGAAGAAAGGCCTGGGTCTGTAATGTTGCCATGGAAACCCTGCAGGCATGCTATTGGAGCAGAAAAAGGAGGCGGTGCTTCAGCTGCTGTCAGACCCCACCCTGCTGGAGGAGAAGGTCCAAACTGCCCTGAAAACTTTACAGGAGTGAGTACGGGTGGGTTTTTGGATTTGAGGGATTTGGGAAATTTGGGGAGGGGGGAGGGACTGACAATACAGTAACTCTAGAAACACAAATGAATCGGGACACGTCCTCATCACCAACCTGCGGCAGCACGTGATTGGCTGTGGATGTGTAGTTGTGGGCAGGTCCGGCAGGAGACTGACGTGAGCGACAGCTCGGACAGAGATGAGGCAGAGGAGATCGGAGAGACACTTTTCAGACTAGTGCAAGACATGGAGCCCGTCCACTGCGCGGACGTCACAGGTGGGCTCCTCATACGTGTACAGTATAAGCTGAATATCCTACGTCGTTCTATACACAGTGTGTGTGTGTGTGTGTGTGTGTGTGTGTGTTTAGGGATGCTGTTAGAAATGGACCCTCAAACCCTGCAGCAGATAGTGTCTGATCGAGCCATGCTGGAGGTTGCAGTGCAACGGGCAAAGAGTGCTCTGGTAAACATACACACTCACGGACTTGGTCAAAAGTATGTGGACACCCAAATACAACACCTCATTCCAAAATGTGTTGATGGACGATTCCACCCTGAACTCTTCCTTCTCCTCCTCATCATCATCCAGCACACGGTAGCTGAATTGGCTGTGCTACATTGCCCCTATGATTGAAGGGGGCGGGGGTACCCTGCAAGTGATGAGCACCCTGTCCTGGGGTATTCCTGCGTAGCTCTTGCTGGACTGCTGAGGGACAAATACAAGTTCGCACAAATTATAAGGGGTGTCCACATACTTGTTTTTTTTTTTCCCCTCCAATGTACTGCATGTCATAATAATCTAGTTCATGTTGAACACAGTTGTGTAGAAGGTTGGAGAATAGAGGCTTTACTGCCAGGATGTGCTCACTCAGCTCAGGTTACCAGTCCTGAAGTACTAAATAAACATTAATAACTTTTTTTTTTTATTATTGTGAATCATCTACAGATGAACCTCATCATGCCATGTAACGCAGTGTAAGACTAGCCTGCCTTTCCTCTCTTTGTCCACAGGAGGGCGCCCTCAGTCCACCACAGCAGAGGAAAGATTGAAGACCTTCTTTATTCTCAAGTCATCCATCAACATCTTGTGAGCGGTGAAGGATGGCTGTGGACACTTCTATGCCCAAGCTGGAAATCTGGAACACTGAGACCTCCATGGAGGGTCCTACTCCAGCTTTTAACTGTGCCACTGCTGGCCCTCATCGGCTGACCAAAACCCAGTGCTGTAGCAATCCAGTGGGCTTTAGGGCCTCGGCCACTAGGGGGCACCACACACTCACCCTAGTGTCAGAGAGAATGGTTTTTTTTTTTTTTTTACTGAGAGTGTGATTACAATGATTAGCATGCTAGCTTTACTCATGCTAGCTTTAACCACAGTAATCAATCCATGATTCAAATTTTAATATTTTAAGCTGAAAATTTATTAAAGTAAAAATAAAAAAAGCTACTCTGCATGGACATAAGTATTCAGACCCTTTCCTACGCCGCTTGAAACGTAGGACTAGGGACCTGCCATTGCTCTTGATCATCCTTGAGACGTTGCTACACCTCGATTGGCATCCACATGTAGTAAATGCGGTCGGAGCACAAACCCAAACCCTCGCTGCCTGTGGAGCTCAGAGGCAGGATCAGGTGGAGGCACAGGTGTGGAGAAGGGATAAGAGCGGAGCTGAATTCTTCTTCAATGGGAGAAGACTGGAACAGCCAGGACTCGCCCTAAAGCTGGCCGCCCCACCCAACGGAACAGTAATCAGGGGAGAATCAGGACCTGGGTAGGAGAGGTGACCACGGGCCCGCTGGTCACTCTGGCCGCTCTGGCTTCTCGGACTTGAACTTTTTCCTCGAGAAAACGACATTTCTATTAATTTCATTCAATAAATGATGTTTAAAGACTTTTCTTCAGGTGTGAGTTCAGTCAGATCACCTCCGTCTCGCAGTACTGGTCACGTGAGGATGTCCAGATGTGTCCAAGACAAAGTGTCTTTTCAGTGTTCAGACTTTTTTTCCACATGTCCGTACGTCCCTGGAAACCGTCCCAACATGTGTCTTCAGTGACGAATGTTTGGGTTTCTTTGATTTGGGAGGGGGGGGGGGGTCCTCTGTTGGCTGCAGAGAACGGTCAACAGCATTTCAGCAATGGTCAGTTAGGGTCCAAAACATCTGCCCTTCACTGTGAAAAAGGTTCTGTGGTATAAAATGACCTGTGTGTTTAGATGGGAAGGACCCAGGGGGGACTTAACGCCACGATAGCGTGGCTGAGCGAGGCCAGTGCCCGACCCGGTACTGATGCCAACACCACGGACCCGTCAAGCCATGGAAGTTCTGGCACCAAGACTAACGCAGACTAGCAGCAGATCGCTCAGATCTTGAGGTGGGGCCTCAATGAGCGTCAGTGAACCCTGGCCACCCATGACTCCCTTGTGGAGAACCTGTAGCCCGCTAAACATGGGACTCACTGGTTAGGCCCAGGAAGGGTCACTGTGACTCATGCTGTTAATGATAGTAGTAACAGCGCCCCCTTGTGGACAGGGTGGTATAACAGAAGGAACTGAAGGAATCGGCACGTCTTCCAAAGTGCTAAAGAGCTCAAAAATATCTTTATTTTCATCACTTTGTTTCTTTTCCTGTCAAGAATTTTACACAATTCTAAACACACTGGATGAGTCCAGGCTTCCTTCAGAGAGAGACAGACAGACAGAGAGACAGACAGAGAGTGATCCTTTGGAATTACAAAACAAGGGAGAGGAAAAGAAAAAAAGAAAAAACGTTTGCTGTCGCCAAGAAACGAGACGAGCAACGAAGACAGGGATCAGAGGAGGAGATGAAGATGACAGAAAAGAAAGAAAATTATGATAATCAGCAATAATAATAATAAAAAATCAATCATTACAGGATTACTGACCAAAGGAAGCGGCGATACATGAACCCCGTGGGGGGAGGGGGGATGGGGGGGGGGCATAGAAATCAATCAAGTCTATGAATCTATTTCTACCTGAAAGGGGTGAATCTGGAAGGTGGGGGGAAGGTGGGGGGTGGGTGGGGGGGTGTGGGGGCTCGGGTTCAGCGCACAGACACTATAGCTCATAAATATTCATTCTGATATACAGACTGTGTGAGAGAGGTGTGTGTGTGTGGGGGGGGTGTTAGGGGTGGAGTTAGTGGTTGCAAAGGAGGGGGGGGTTGGGGGTGATTTAAAAAAACAAAAACAAAAGGAAGAAAATAAGCTTCATTAATGCTCCTCATTCCGACAGGAACCTGCAATAAATACCTAAAATACTCAACAACCCTCGCCTCACTGTTACCACGACAACAACAGGCCCGGTGACCACACCTGGCCCGAACTGGCTGCCTCCCATGGCACCCCCACCTTCCCCACCTCCCCCTCCCAAACCCCTCTCTCACTTCCCTCACACACACACACACACACACACACACACACACACACACACACACGCTCAGTCAGTCAATCACACTGGGCTGAAATGCAGTTACGATCAGGCGAAGAAGTTTAACTCAAAATTATTGCACTTAAAAAAGTCACGCGGTTCCGAGGGAAGGGCGGTCCGGTCCCAGGCGCGGGAGGCGGAGGGGGAACAACGGGAGGAGAAGTGAGGTTGATGCGTTTGTTCACAACAAATCATTCGCTCCAGAAATCAGGAGAAAAAAAAAAAAAAAAAAGAGAGAGATAATGGAATAAACTGGGATGACGACTTTGATCAAGGTGACGGGGCCGGTGGGGGTGGGGGTGACGACTGGGAGGCCAGGCGGTGGACGACCAGCAGCTGGGGAGAGTCTGGATGGAAAGGCATCCCGACGTGATCTAGAACCAAAGCAGCGGCCAGTCTTGTTATTTTAGCGCCGGGTACTCGCGCTGGCCCAGCCGCCCGGGACGGGAGCGAGCTGGAGGAGCAGACTGGGGGGAGAAGAAGAAGAAGAGCAAGAGGAGGAGGAGGAGGAGGAGAGAACCGTTACAACCCTGTTATTGTAATAATATACTTCCACATCGTTAATAACAGTCACATTAATTAATAAAAAAATTCATGACGAATGGACCAATAGAAATGCTCCAAAATGAGTTGGAATACAGTCTTCACATACAAGGTTTTGCTGTCCTCCTGTGAAGCTGCTTACCTGTGCAAACTGCGAGGGATTATAGAAAGTCACGCCCCCCGGGGGTGGAGCTCCCTGGGCCGGCACCTGTAAGAACACAGGCACACCGTTACTACAGCCACACTGTTACCTTAGTGCCCATCCTCCACTTTTACTCACACACACACACACACACACACACACACACACACACACACACACACAGACACAGTGCCACTACAAATATGTATAGGACATCTAGACAGCTAGGGGGCGCTCAAGATACACCCATAACTCTTCGTCTGCATCTTGGCTGTGGGGGTTCTCTGGAGTTGACTGAGCTCCACCCAACACTGATGTGGTCTCCCTGATGCTCTCATGGGGCTGAATGCAATCAAATCTTCACAGCCATGTTCCGAAATCTACGGTAAAGCCTTCTCAGAAGAGAAGAGAAGAGAATGCTTACTTTAGCAAAGGAAGGAAAGCAGACTCCTTTCTAATCTACTGGATGGGCAGGTGTCCACAAACATTTGACCAAGGATTTTCTCCCCAGTCATTTCCACTATCTAGAACTCTCCCAATCGCACGCGACTGGAGGAGAGCACTAACTGCTATTGAGAGGGGGGATAGGGGGGATTGGCAGTTATGGAGACTGACGGATGGCTGTGGCATCGCTGGGATCCTCTCCCAATCACGTAGCCAACGCTTAGACAGTTGCACCAACCTGCATGGCTTTCTCAATGAAGCAAATTGCAAAACACAGGGCAGCCAATCAGGACAGAGCTCATTTAAATATGCACCAGTCTTACAGCTACAACAAAGGAGACCTGCCAGACTGGACCCGGCCATCTAGATCCACTATACATATCACTGCCAGACGCGGATGGAGATCATTAGCATGCGGGGAAGGAAGTGGTTAATGCAAGCATGCGTGACGAGGGCGGAGCAGGGGCACGTCTTCAGCACCGCTCGCGGTTCTACCGGCCCAGCTCTCGGCCAATCAGTGAGAGTCAGAGAGAGAGAGAGACGTCTGAGGAGTCGTGCTGGAGGCGTGGCTAGAAGGATTGTCAGTTGAAAGATGCGCGAGTGAGTGAGAGCGTGCGAGAGAGAGAGAGAGAGAGAGAGAGAGAGAGAGAGAGCAAGGGGACAATGGGAGAACAATGGGAGTGTGTGTTCACAGGTGTATGGGTTGGAACCCAGCTGAAGGTACCTGGTTTAAATGCTGACTCACTTCTCGTGATAAAGAACTCATTGAGCTAGAACGTGATAGCTAGAACAGCAGGAGATCGACAAAAACAAACAAACAAACAAACAAACAAAAAACACCACAAACCAAAATTAATCCCATGCAGATTCAGACTGATTCAGCCCGTCAATCACGACATCAGAGTGAGCGGCCTGTGACGGCGACTACCCGCTTCAGTAGCTAACGGTGTGTGTGTGTGTGTGTGTGTGTGTGTGTGTGTGTGTGGCTTTCGCTTGTGCCCTTCTCACGCACGCACACATCTGCACACACAGCAACGGTGAATCTCCTAAGCATGGATTTAGACAGCGGGGCAAAAGTGCGCGTCGGTCCATAGAATCTGGACAAAAGTATTGGGACGCCCCTTTTAATCACTGAATTCAGGTGTCCGCCACCGAGCGTCACGTAAAGTTACAGAGCTGGGTGAGGGCCGAGTGCTGAGCTCAGAGCAGAGTGCAGAAAAGACCTGCTGCTGCTGCTGTTAAGAGCTGCAGAGCAAAGGGGGACCCCGGCTCTTATTATTGCCTATGGGTTTAGAACTGGACGTCCTTCTAAAAGCTGCTGTAGGTGTCCCAATACTTTTGTCCATGCAGCGCATGTGTGCGAGTGTAACGCTGAATTGAAATAAGTGATTGATATGATTGTGTTCGACGCTTGTTCTTAAATATGGCCCAGATCACCTAACTCTGCTGCACACTAACAAGCCAAAACATTATGACCAGATAATGGTAACAGTGCTGCATGTGAAGGTCTAGGCAACTGGACTAGTTGGGGGTGCGGGACAGCTCCCAAGCGACTCCCAATCGGCAGTGGCGAGTCCCTACCAGTGATGGTCTGAGGGCCGAACCAACAGAATGTCTAATGGTGGTTACGGGAGGGTGTAACGGGAGCGCAGAGCCCCCTGCTGCGTATAAGGGGAGTGCCCATGTTTACTCCTGTCTGACAAAGACGGCATACACTTCCGAGGTCTTGCACAGGGGTCCGTTTTGACAGGTCCTAATGTTTTGGCACATTCTGCTATATCTGTACAAGGTGGTGAAGTAAGCCGCTGGTTTAGCTGCATGGCTAAGCGCTGCAACACACTCCAACAACCAGATGCATGCGCTTCTCACGACCTCGTGCTGAGACCCACCGTGAGGTTCGGGGAGGGGGGGGCCTAGTTTGTGCTGTGGATTTAGGAGGACAGAACACGGGACTGAGGACTGCTTGTGCTTTGCATCCATTTGCATATGCAATTTTTATTAATTAGTAATTATTTGAAGGCCTGATGAGGTGTGTGTGAAGGTTTGTAGGACTGTGTATGCATGCGTTTGCGCTCATGAGGAAGAGGAGAGAGCACGGCATGATGGACTTGCTTTGCGGTCTGTACAGAGTGACCTTACCTCTCCTGACTGAGTGCCCTCAGGACCCGGGGGCAAAAGCGTCGGATTAAACATCTGAACAGAAGGAGGAAGACCGTGCACACACACACACACACACACACACACACACACACACACACAAAGTAAGCACTTGATCAAGGCCTGCAATCAGTAGTAGCTGATGTGGCCCTACAGATCATACACAGTATGTATGTATGTATGGGGTGTACGGTACTGAAACCGTGTGTGTGTGTGTGTGTGTGTGTGTGTGGAAACCTCACCTGTGGAACTGTAGCATTGGGCTGAGTGTGTTCTGCGTGGTCTACACTGCTGTCTGGAACACTGCCCTCCATCGGCTGCTGGTCATCTGGCGCTGAAGACAGTAACAGCATGTTAACCAACTGTCCATCCATCCATCCATCCACACCCACACCCACACCCACACACCCACCTGCTGTAGGAACAAAAAGTTTAGCAGGCATGGCCATCGGTGCGAGGGGGGCGAACAGGTCAGCAGGAGGAGGAACAGCAGGAGCAGGTTTGGAATCTCCACGACCCGGATTCAATACGTCCACATACCGCCCCCTAGTGCCTGAAACACACACACACACACACACACACACATTAACATGCACTGGATGTTTCCTCAACGGGGTCGGGTCAGCCCAGCCCAAGCAACCCCATCACCGAGGCACCAAGCTCCCACTCAACAGGCTGCTTCCAAGCGGCCCACCTGCTTTCCTGGAGAACATGTTAACAGGCGGCCCTGCTCCCGGGGCACCCGGAGGTCCGCCCATTCCAGGACCCGCAGCCGGACCACCCATGGGGGCTTTGGGAAACATTGCGGGGGGAGGGGGAGGTGGCTTACTCTGGAAAAAACAAAAACAAAAATACAAACATGAATAAACGGAAACGAGCGAGAATGCGACCGTCACGTCCACGTGGAGCAGGGGCCCGAGCGAACTCACCTCCTCCTCCGGTTCGTCCAGATTCACCCATCTCTGCTTGCTTCCATCCCAAACAATCTGTAAAGGAGATTCAATCAATGCATTATAATCATCATCATCATTATTATTATTATTATTATTATTATTATATTACTTTTATTATAAAAAAAAGGGAATATAGGAATTACGGATTTGTTGGTGTCGTCTGGGAGATGAACTTCACTCTTCCCTCTCCGGTACAGCCAGCTAAGGATACCCCCTCCGCCTCCCTGAGGAAAACCGAGAGAGAGAGAACGTCAAGAGGGCTCATCCACAGGTCTCGCAGCGAGCGCGGTCCAGAGCAGTCTGCCGAAGGCGGTGCTAAACTAAACCGTCACACATCAATAGCCGAATAATGAACCCAGGCTTCACGAGGGTACGAGAACGAGCACGAACGTGTCTGCGCACCTTTTTCGGCGAGTCCTTCTTGGTTTTCTTTGGTGCTTCCTGTGTAGGCGCCTCTGGAATGGGGGGAGGAGGAGGAGAGCTCTGATTGGCTGCAGAGTTGCTGCGCTCCCGTCCCGCGGAATGATTGGACGATTCCGAGGTGGTGCGCGAGCGGCGTCCGGGCACCTGAGCGAAGGAGAGACCAGGGGCAATCAGAGCAGACATGCACAACAACCCAGCCAATCAGACGGAAGATACAGGGCAGCAGGGCCGCTCAGCACAGTACTGAATATTGAGGAATAGGTTAGGTGGTGTAAAGATTGGCGTCTGACAGGGGTTCCTTTAGTGTTGTGTTTAAACCCCGACCACTAGAGGGCAGTGTTGTGTCTTCAGATTGCACTGAATCCCAAGCCATGCTCCTTTGCCATCGGCAGCCGGACTCTGAGAGAGCACAACTGGCCTATGCTCTCTCTCCCCTCTTAAATCTTACGTGACGTCCGTTAGATGGTGTGGTGAAGCTGGGGACCGCCCGGAGCTTTCCTCAGAGCGCGTCGGCTGCCTGGCCTGTGATAAGTGCTTACCCTCCAAGTGTCGGGAGCACTGCTAATACTAGGAGGAGCTACGAACGGGTGGGTTAACTGGCAGGACCCAATTTGGGAGAAAAAGGGGGAAATCTGACCATTTTAATATTAATATTATTATTATTATTATTATTTTGAGTGTGAGAGCGAGGTTGTCCTACCATGTGAGTTGAAGACTGAGAAGTGGTCCTAGACCTTCGTCCTGAACTCTGCACACAAATCAAGAAGGTAAATCAGCATCGGCTGCGTCAAAAACGGCAGCTTCAGAAATCCCATGACTCCCAAACCCACCATCTGGGCCATGTTGTCATAGAAGTCCATCTGAGGAAGGGGCCCACGGGATGGGGGAGATGCCTGAGGCAGTTGCTGAGGTGAAGGTGGTGTAGGCGTAGTTTCTGCCATGGGCATCTGGGGGGGCATCTGGGGGGGCATCCCAGGAAGCATCCCAGGGGGCATCACGGAGGGCATGCCAGGCGTCATATGTGGAGACATCTCCGCAGGGGTGTAGAGGTGTATTTGCTGTGGCACGGTGGGGGATATGACTGTGGGGCTCTGGTTCGGCATGGGCTGGTAAGGGTCCTGGTGCTCCTGGTACTGCGGAACGTAGCCAGGCTGGACCGGAACCGGAGCCGCTGGGTAAAACGAAATGTTTTCGGTGGGGGGAGGAGCATGCTGCAGAGGGACCGCCCCATCTTGCAAAATGGTCGTTGGAGCTAATACAGAGACGACGATCACACACACACACACACACACACACACACACACACACACACACACGATTGATTAGAACAAAATAAATTTGTGATTCTCACAAATCCAGAACAACCCAAGCATCTGCAACCCCACAGCATCAACACACCTGGTGGCATGAGCTGCACCCCTGCTGTGGGAGGGCCTGGTTGCGGCATGAGGGAGGTCATGAGGGGGTTATGAGGGTCGGTGGTCAAAGCTGAGTGGTCAGGCAGGCTGGGGTGTTCCTCTGAGCTCGGCGTAGTGCAAGCAGACAGCTGTGGAGTGCCGCGGTCAGTACGCAGCGAGATCACACCATCCTGAGAAAGAGAGAGAGAGAGAGAGAGAGAGAGAGAGAGAGAGAGATCATGTATTAGTTACTGTACGGTCGATAAGCCCAGTCACGTGACTGTAAACCCACATGTATTTATGAGTGTTTATTAATCAAGTATTGAACTTCGGTCGCTCCCACTAACCATCATTAGGCTGAGCCCTATAGTATCATCAGTGAGTGGCACTTTATTAAGCAATTGTGAAGATTTCTGAATTAAAAACAATATTATTATATATAATTTTTTAAAATCATATTTTAAAATGATTTTCATTATAATAATAATAGCAAATTCAAATGCAAAAATTGTATTTCAAAAGCCCTAATGTATCATTGCGTGGTACGTTTTTAAGCTACTTAATGGGTGACTATTTCTGTATCAAAAACATTATCATATAATTTTAACATCATTTTTAGAATATTATTATTATTATTATTGTTATTAATGAAATTAAAATCATTAAGGCAATAATGCTTATATGTGCTCTATATGTGATCGTAAGTGCTTCTCCAACACCAAAAAGATAAGATTTCTTAGCAGAAAATGTGGTTATAGCCATTATTAATAATAATAATAATAATAATACGAAAGGTGGCATCAGTACAAGAAGAACCTGTGTGACTTTCCTAATTTTCATAATCCTATGTAACTGTTAAAGGCAATTTTTAAGGGCAATTTATCACTTTTTGTTTAGTTTATAATTTTATTTATAATAAAGTTAATTTATTTAGTCAAAGCTTTTTTCCCTTTTAATTTCATTTGTTCTTGATTTAAGTTTATTAAATATTATTTCTAATGAAATTTATTTTTCTTTTCTGTTTTTATATCCGAGTCTCCCCCCCCCCCATTTTCTCCCCAATTTGGACCCTAAATGGGACCGCCAATTACTCACCCTGTAACCAACAAATGAGATCGGATTACACACACCTACCTTAATCTGACTGTTGAGTTTTCTGAGGAGCAGTAGCCAGTCTGGCTCCTCGAAGAGCTCTTGCTCTGGCTTCTCCTTCAGCTGAGGGTCAAAAAACCTCAACCGCTCAGACATCTGGAATCAGACAGCGAGGACGAAAATAAACAAACAAATCAATCAATCAATCAATCAATCAGACCAGACCAGACGATAACTGAAGAGAACCAGAGCGGCAGTCACCACGGTGTATGTGTATGAGTACCTGTATGAGCTGACTGATGAACACAGGCGAGTGGTAGTCAGGTAAGGTCAGCAGCGCGCGAGAAATGACCTCACAGTAATGGAAGGCTTGTGCACAGAGTCCTGCCTCCGCCAGCCGACATGCATAGATGAACTTAAACACCTGCGAAAGAGGACGGAGGGGGGGGGGGGGGGCGAAGGTCAACCAGAATGCCCAGCGTCCAGTGTGTGTGTGTGTGTGTGTGTGTTACTAACCTGGAAGTTGGGCAGTGATAGAGGCTGGGAGCCAAGAGACTGAGCGTACTCATAAGCTTCTGTTTTCTGGATCGCTTCTGAAGTACAGAACCTCACAAACGGCAGGCTGAGCGAGAGAGAAAGTGCGCGAGAGAGCGAGAAATTATTAATTTTTTTTAATTACTTTTATTTGATCTTTCACTTTTTTTCCCCCCACCCAATTTGCGGCCCACCCGTTCGAAACACCCTAGCACTATTAACGCCCGCCAAACTAACAAGCCTTCACACTCGTCTCCGACGCGCTACAGGAAAGTGCCAGGTCCCCAGCTCCGCCAGTGTTGAGGAGAGAGAGCAAGAGAGCGCCATCTACCCACCCGGAGAGAGCATGGCCAATTGGCTCGGCACTCAAACATGCAAGCCCCCGGGGCCACTCAGAACCCCTCAAAAGTGTCCTAATCTTTCAGGCGCCCCTCCAATGACCCAAAGGGTTACCACAACCATCCCTGGGGCTGTGTGGTTCTCTGGAGAGATGGAGCTCCATCCAAAAGCTTTAGGATGAGCTGAAGTGGCAGAACTACTCATCCAACATCGGTACAAGTACAACAACCTCCCCGATGCTAACATTGCTGAGAATTTAGCTGAGCATTTGATTGTATTCAGCCAAGTGTTTGAACAGGAGAATATTAGTGTATGTGATTGTACCTGTGGTTGGAGCCGACGAGGACCATCTTAGTGCTCTTCTTGGTATAGACGCCCAAACCGACCTGAGCCATTAGGTAACAGAAATGAGCCGCATCAACCAGACCTTTGGAGGCTGTAACACACACACACACACACACACACACACACACACACACACACACACACGTCAGCTTCTGAGTAGCACAAAGATGCTCCGAACTGACTCAGAATATTGAATCAAAGCTAGTGAACGAATCCTTTGAACGAGTGCTACGTAAACGTATGTTTACCCAGCGTGTCTCCCATGGTGGAGATGGTGCGTGTGTCCAGGTCCAGAGTGTGCGTGAGGTTGGAGAGCACCATTGCCAGGTGAGGGCGCCAGTCCCCCCACTTCTCGTCCCCACAACACTGCCATGCAACGAGAGACGGATTCAAATACCAGGTGCCAACACCAGAATATCAGTGCAAGTTATGTTAGACATGATCCCTCAAATATGATACATATATAAATGTAACAAGATACAGGTCAACGTACACACATAGTAATAAAAAGAAATAAATAAATAAAGGTCATTTGACAACTTGATTCACGTCATGTTATTTTCAGGAGGTTCCAGCCTCCCAGAGCTGAGGCTTGGGTTTAAGCCCATTCAGATTTCTAACACACACAGGCTTACCGTGGCTGCAGCCGGCATCCTTCCAGACATGAGCTGGTAGACCGTCTGCAGGGGGTCGTTGATGGGAAGACTGTTGGCAAACCTGGAACGTGCAGACAAGACATTTTACAGTTTTCCTCACTCCCACTGAACTTTCTCTCCCACTAAAAAACTGGCCGATACAGGCTCTACGCTGCCCTCTAGAGGAGGTTAGAGGGCGGTCAGTCATCCTCACCACAGCTGTGGTGCTCGTACGAGAAAGCCTTACCTGGTCATGACTCTCGCATGCGTTCTGTTGTCCATCTTACTGGCCAGGAGCAGCGCATGGCCCCAGAGCCCGTTCTTCATTGCGGACTCTAGCGCATCCTAAAGCGAACGGCAACAAACATCACGTTTAGGTCTTTTAAAGAACAAAAAAATGGAGGTACAAGGTTTTTTTGTTGTGCCAATTGTACCCGCTCACTCCGGGTGCTGATGGAAACCAAATGAGTGTGTGTGTATGAAAATGTGTATGAAGGTGTGTGTGAGAGAGAGAGAGAGAGAGAGAGACGTCCTCTTACCTTCTTTCTTCCGAACAGCAGCAACTCTCTGAAGCGCTCAGTCTCCTTCCCGGCGTTCTCAGGTGTGCCCATGAAGGTGTCGGACAGCAGAGACAGCGGTCCAGACTCCTCCTCCTCCGGACGCTCCAGCGCTTCGTTGTTGAAATCGATCAGGTTGGCCTCGTTGGGCGATTTCCCCGGCAACCACACCGAGCGATGCTCTTTTAGCAACAGATCGGCCAGATCTGTCCCCACCACCGTCTGATGGAGATAGGGAGAGATACCTGGGGTTACACATGATCAGCAGCTGCGGAACAACAGACCGGCATGTACAGACACACGACAACATACCCCGTTCTGTCGGCAGAGCAGCACTATGAACTCCCAGATGAGGACGGCAGAGTCCTTGTCGATGAGGTCGTCGTTTCGGAGGCACTCCTGAGCTTTGTTCTGGGCAAATTTGATAACGTCCACCTTGTGGGTCTCCTCTCTGATACACAAACAAACAGAGGTCAGGACAGATCTGTGTATAGGGGTGTGTGTTGGTCTATGTGTGGGAGGCCTACAAGGCAAAGGTCAGACTTACTTCACGAGAGGTCCTGGGAAAGCTCTGAGCTCAGTCTGTTCTGGCGAGTCCTGCATCATTGTCTAGAACATCACCACATCACGATTAGATGGTGGTACATGACCCCTTCCACAGGTGAGCTTCTCGCTAACCAACCAACCAATCAACCAACCAACAAGACAAAAAGCAGAGCACAACCATCCCTTACCTCCATGCTGTGGAGCTCCACGAGAGCGGGCTGTCCAGCTGACGGCAGGTTAGGCTGCACCAGGATGAGCTGACCTGCCGGTCCGAACCGGGCGCAGCAGTGCGGGACCGAGAACTTCTCGGGGGTCATCGGCCTCGGGGGAGCTGAGACGGCGAGTAAGAGAGACAGAGACGGAGGGTGAGAACGCGTGTACGCTTTCAGTTGTAGTACAGCTTTAGCGTCAACTCAAACACAGAGAGAGAATCTGAGATCATTACGCTGTTCTGGGGCAGTCCAAGTGGTCTCCGTGGCATTGTACTGGTTATAGGTCTGCGTGTCGGTCTGGTCAGGAAACTGACCATAGGAATAATCCACAGGCAGTGTGGTCGCCGTGGCTTCGTAACTTGCGGCAACCAGATCGGGCTGACTCCTGTACACCTGACTCTACAGGAAAGACAAAGAGAAGAGGCGCATCACAGATCGGCCAGCCCATCGGCAAAGACAGGTTTGGCATCAGACGTGTGCTTCTTTAGTGAACAACAGGAAATGCTATGCTAATGTGGCTAACAAACAGTGGTCACTAGTTACTCTCAACTCTCGCAAAACTCTTTTCCCACCCTCCTCAGGGACTGGAGCAACGGCCGCTGCTCACCGTGACGTAATCGTAATCGTAGGCAGGTCATGTTATGAGAAGTCACTACCCTGCACATTTGACTGTTTCCTGTTTGAATCGGCCATAACAGCTCAGTAAGGGGTTGTTAATGACCTCAGCAACATCTGAAGTTAGCCATTAGCTTAGCGCATACCCCGCCTCGCTTGCCGTGCTTCTGCCTCAACTCGCATCACTTTCTGTATCCCCATTTTTGGCCAGCAGGCTCACGCAGCGCTGCGGACCGTAGCAGACCTAGCGCGCAACTCTTCTCACAGTCTGAGTAGGAGTAGGGATTGTAGCTGATATCTCAGTGTTAGCAGCGTCTGGCGATGGTGGACGTTAGTTGGACCAGTCGTGCTGGAGGCCGAACACTGTTTTGAGACGATCGTAAAGTCGATCGTACCTGCTGCGATCGTGAGCTGAAGCTGCTGCGGCGGCTGTGCGATGAGTGGACGCTGTGGGCAGACTGCTCGCTGTGGACGGAGCGCCGGTCGAACTCGTCGGCGTACGGATCTCGTCTGCGATAGTCGTCGTCAAAACTGGAGTCGTAGCCGGGGTAGTACCGCCATGGATCATCGTAGCCCTCGGGCCTGGACACAGTGGAAACCATGGAAATAGGTGGGTCAAGGTGGGGTGGGAGGCGGAGGTGGGAAGAAAGTAAGGTGGAGTTGGAGAGTATGTAAGATCATGCGTGTACCTGCTGGGATACTGCTGACCGTAGTAAGGATCAGCTCTTCTGTAGGCCTCAGGGTCATAGTTATACCAGTTGTAGGCCTGGTCATAGTATCCTCTATAACGGGGGTCATAAGCAGCGTTGGGGTCATACCACCTGCTTCGATCTGTACGCACAAACAAAGACATCCAAACAATGTCATCCAGCTTAGCACACTCATAATGAAGAGCGCATATTGATGATGTTTGATGAACAGTCAGTCAGGACTTCAAAACAGTGCTTACCTGCGTACTGTTCATATTGTTTCTTGTAGTAGTTTGCATAGTAGTCTTCATAGGCACTGCGGTTAGGCCTGGGGTAATTCTCACCATATCCCTGCCTAAGAGAGAAAGAACCAAAAGGATTGCGAAAGGGTTTAAGGAACCCATAAGCATCTGCAGGACATCTGTAAAGTACTGGAGACTGTAGGACACGGTGTCCACTGTGTCTTTTCCACAGGACTACGAGAATACCATGGACCTCGTGGCTGGCCCCGCTCTGTGGTCTCTGACCTTACCTGGAGTTGGGTCGGTCAGAGTACTGACTGGTTCTTGAACTTGGCCTTTCTGGCTGCCGCTCTGCCTCCCGGTAACCAGGGTTTGGTCCGTTATAACGGCTGTACCGAGAATCTGCTCTCCGATACGGATCATCCTACAGACAAAAAAAAGGGGGAAAGGGAGTAAGACAGAGAAAGGCACAGAACTCAAACTTTTAGGGCAACACAACATGAAAGAGGCCACCAGGAACTGAAACTTCTGATACCTGGTAGTAGTTCTGAGCCCTAGGGTCCATAACCGGGTACTGAGGTGGGTAGGGATGCCGCCCATCCTGGTACTCTGGGTAGTAACCTCCATATCCAGGTCCAGGTCCAGGCATAGGAGGTACGGCGCCGTAACCAGGTTGACCCCCAAGAGCAGACGGGGGACGCTGGGGTTCATGTGGGGCAGCAGGGTTCTCAGGCTGCGGAGGATATGCGGGAGGTGGGGCTTGTCCAGAGAGAGGGGGAGGGGCAGCTTGGGACATGGGTGTGGCCGGTGGGGGAGGCTGATATTGGGTTGAAACTGGGTTATGAGGGAGGGACGGGCCAGAGGGGTCGCCGCTAGTCTGACTGCTGGAGGGTCTGGGGGGATTTGTGGTTGGCACCTGAATCGGAGGCTCGCCGTCAGTCCGCGCACCTTGCTGTGCATCTTTGGTAACCTGCAGATAAAAGCCAGGTGTGTTATTCACCATGGCAGTGGGAGGGGCAGATTGAGAAAGGGGCGGGCCAAAAGACTGATTTGTGCTCTGTGGTTGGTGCATAGAAAAATCAAGTAGCTCATAATTTGCAGGTTGATTTTGATTGGTGGCAGGAACAGAAGGCGTAATTTGTGAATTAGGAGATTGGACTGCTTGACCATCACCTCGCAGGGACTGCGCCCTTGAGAGAGGGGGGCGGGCTGACTGGGAAGGAGGCGGAGCATCTTTGACCTCTCGAGCCAGATTCAAGGGGCTCTGGCTGGAGGGCGGTTGAAAGCTCAACGGCGTCTTTGAGAAAAGAGGAGGCGGCTGATTTGAAGAGGAACCTGGGGGCAATTGATTGGCCACTAAAGTTTGAGAGGGTGGCTGAACAGGCGAGGTGGTCTCTTTGGGACTCATCTGATTGGCTGTTTGAGGAGGGCTTTGTGGAGAAATCACGTTATAATTGGAAGAAGGTGGTGCAATCAAGACAGGCTGGTTCAAAGCCTCTACGGGAGGCGTGGTCACCAACAAGGAAGCATAACCTAAACCTGCCTGAGGCGCAGAGTCCGGTGGGTTCTCGAGGTTTTCGGAGGGAGGCTGTGGATGTGCCCTGGGGGGCTGCAGGTCCAGGGGTTCTTCTGGGGGCTGGATCACCTCTAAACTGGGCTGTCGAGCCGGAACAAGAGTAGCAGCCAGAGGAGGTGCGGCAGGTGCCAACAGAATGTTGGCTCCAAGACCGGCAGGATCACTCTGAGCCCAGAGGGTTGTGGCAGGACTATCGCAAGGTCGGCGAGATCCATGGGCACGAGACGAAGGTCTGCGCTCCTGCCCTCCAGGATAAAAGATGGTCTCCATATTGTCTGGAGGCTGCTCCAGGTTTCCAGACAGCCCATCTGCTCCACCCTTTTCCACAACCATTCTAGCTCGATCAACTTCAGCAGGCCTGACACCAATGCTGTGTGACCGCACAGGTTCAAAGGAGGAGTTGGCGCTGGGTTGGAACACACCCACTGGCTTCGGGGGGCTGGGGGTGGGGAATGTGGGACTCAGCTCCGGAGCAGGGGCAGAATCTATTTGTTCAAAGTAACCAGCAGTAGGAGGGTGGGAAACAGGTGGATCAGGGGGACGGGGGCTCTCTTGCTGGATAAAAGTTCCAACGACACCCTGATGTCGTCGAGGTGGGTGGCCACTGCCGTGTGGGGCGTGGCCACTTCCATGACTGACATTGCTGTAGCTGGATGAGACACTTGCGGAACGGGCGGGCCGGGGAGCAGAGTCTGGGGTCTCCAAGTTAGGCCCCGCCTCATAGGCATGGCTTGGTGGCGGTTCACTCGGCAGCACTTCTTGGTTCGGAACACATTCCAGGTTCTCAACGGACTCGCACGGACCTGCAACGGCTCGGATATTCCCGCTGTCATTCAAATACTGAGCAGGGGCCTCGGGTCCAGCCCCTGCATGAGGAGGGTGAGAGACCCCGTTCACACGGCCCTCGCTAGAAAGAGTCTCTTCATTCTCTACGTCGTTGCCCTGGAAGAACATAGACAGCGTTCCAGAGTCAGCGGGGACATACGGGACAGGGCAGGCACGCTGAGACGGATCCTGTGGAACCTGACTGAACCAGGGCTCTGAGGCTGCACCCGTCTGGGTGAAATAGTTTTGGGCTGAAAAGTGGGAGTTCTGCTGCTGGGAACCAGGGGGCCCACTGGTATTCAGCAGAGCCGACTGACCGTGGTTTTGAGGGTGGGTCTGAGGTTGTACGGCATGGGGCGAGTGGGCAGGGTGAGGGGCCTGTGCTTGGGGAGGGGCATGGAAAGGCTGTGGTGGATCACTAGTCGGCTGAAAGTAGTTCTGAACAGAAGGAGGGCGACTCCCGTGATCAGGCACCAAATGTGAAGGAGCAGGGGGGGTGGGCTGATACGGAGGGGTGCTCTGCACTGGCGGTGTCGAGGATGCAGGAGGCGGCTGATAATGGTTGGCGCTGAAAGGAGGAGCAGGGTTAGGCAACTGCGCGATGTAGGGCATTGGTTCTTGGGAGTTGAAATAGCCAGGCTCGGAGGGAGGTGGGATAGGAGCTGGTGAAGGTCGCGAAGGACCAGGATAAGGGGAGAAAAAGGTGGGCGGGGGACCGGCTGAAGCCCCTTGAAGTGGAGCAGGCTGGCTAAAACCAGCTGGCGGAGGAGGAGCTTGTACAGGAAGCGGACTGCTGTTAGGAGGCAGAGCCTGGCCGCCCATTGGCATCGGAGGAGGAGCTTGCCTCCCATAGGCGAAGGGATCAGACACTGGCTGTGAAGGTGGAACAGGCGCTGGTGCAGTAGCGGCGGCTCCATGCTTGTGTGGCCGGGTTCTCCTGAACGCATTGGGCCCACCGGACGAAGGTGGGGGCGGGCCACATGCTCCAGGGGGCGCTGCACGAGGAGGGGGTTGCATCTCTACTAACTTACGTAGTCCTCCAGAGCTCAAGACACTGAGGGTGTGTGAAGAATGTCCCTGCGGAGAAAAACAGACCGGTTTAGAGGAGCGTTCTCAATCAGGCAATAGCGTGAAATTGCTTTAACAGAATATCCAGCTTTCTTCAAGTTGCACCTGTTACTGACACAGATGTGCAAATGCACACCAACAGCTTGTCTTGTCCTTGTAAGAGACGTACCGCCAACAGAATAGGACTTTCTAGAGCAGATAAACACTGATGAACCTGTTGGCACCACGCTGCCTAAAGTCACAAACATAAATAAGCCTGAACTTCGCCCTGCATTTCTTTTGTCTGTCTGTCTTTAAGTAACGTAGGATTGGACCTGAAGTTACTGGATAACCCAAAGTGCTGGGCCTAAATCTCTGTATGGAGCAGAAGCGCAAGCCAAGCCAAGCGGAGCGGAGCGCCGACAGCTGTCCTGGCGTTTACTCAGCTCCTCGATGATCTACAAACGCACCACAGGTTAACAACCTACTGCACGGTGTCTAGCAAATGATTCATCTGGACACCGCAGACAAAGGAGAGAGGAGCCTACCTCGGGCCTAAAATGTGAAAGGAGAGAGGAGCCTACCTCGGGCCTAAAAAGTGAAAGGAGAGAGGAGCCTACCTCGGGCCTAAAAAGAGAAAGGAGAGAGGAGCCTACCTCGGGCCTAAAATGTGAAAGGAGAGAGGAGCCTACCTCGGGCCTAAAAAGTGAAAGGAGAGAGGAGCCTACCTCGGGCCTAAAAAGAGAAAGGAGAGAGGAGCCTACCTCGGGCCTAAAATGAGAAAGGAGAGAGGAGCCTACCTCGGGCCTAAAATGTGAAAGGAGAGAGGAGCCTACCTCGGGCCTAAAATGTGAAAGGAGAGAGGAGCCTACCTCGGGCCTAAAATGTGAGAGGAGCCTACCTCGGGCCTAAAATGTGAAAGGAGAGAGGAGCCTACCTCGGGCCTAAAATGTGAAAGGAGAGAGGAGCCTACCTCGGGCCTAAAATGTGAAAGGAGAGAGGAGCCTACCTCGGGCCTAAAAAGAGAGAGGCGGCAACCTCGGGCCCAAAAGGAGAGAGGCGGCAACCTCGGGCCCAAAAGGAGAGAGGCGGCAACCTCGGGCCTGAAAGTTTAGAGGAGCCTGAAGGTTAGACGAGCCCTTAAGCAAGGCACTTAATGCCCAAATGCTCCCTAGGCGCTAAGGTGGCTGCCGACCGTTTAGGTGGTTTTCACATTGCCCTGATCACTAGTGTGTGAGTGTGTGTGAGTGTGTGAGTGTGTGTGTGTGTGTGTGTGTTCACTTCCACGGGTGGGATGAACAGGGAGGTTGAACTCCAGTCTGCTGTGCGGTGGCGGTAAAGTGTGTTTAATGTTAATGATTAATTAATCACATTTAACTTCAGCTGCCGTCGTATAAAAGGAGAAACACTCGTCTGCTGGGTCGGCGCGACACCCCGCGAATCCCTATTCCCCCATTATTCCCACTTTCCAGGCTGTGAATCCGGCTCCAAGAGGTCCGGCCAGACAGAGCACAGTAACCCTGTTATGGCCTCGCCGAACTGCCACTGCAATACGAAAAAGCACATACGCCATTCCCCAAAATGACCATCAACGAAAGATGACCGCACAGAACAAACCTTAGACACAATAGCATGTGCACACACACACACACACACACACACACACACACACACAGCCACTCCTAGGATACACACTGACCGAACAGCCATACACCACCTCGCCAAGCTCAACCATCAGCACTGGTCGGGGTCCCTGGAGCAGGACTTCCGACCCACCGTTCCACAAGCGCTTCCATTAGCACATGGTAAGGTAAAACCCTGGGGGGGGTGTAATGTAACGGGGTGGTAACAAGACCCTAACGACATCGACAACGTTAAAGTTCCACTCTTCTTTTACTCAGATTTAATGCAGATGATGGCGGTTTCCTACAAAGAAAAAAAAATCCCGAAAAAAATCTCTCCTCTGTAATTGGTGAAATTGCGTTTCCATGGAAACGCTCTTCTGCCTCCCGCGGTTTAAACGCTGCTGCGTTCAGACGTCCCATTCAGACTCATTTCGAGCCCCAAAACCTTTCGTCTACAGGAGTGAAAGGAGGTTTCCACAGGAAATATGAAGAACTTCTAAAAGCTCTGACTTCTGTTGTTCCGGGTTTGGGTCGGAGTATCTCCTCACTCAGCTGCTCCAGAGGTCTGATTACAGAGCGAGCCGGGACGGTTCTGAAAAGTCCGATATGAAACACGAGGGTCTTTTCTGATATGACCGAGCCTTTAGAGGTGCGTTCAAGACGATACGCGAAAACCGCCCTTATAGACTCCAGGGGGTTAAACCGGGAGATCCCGCAGGACCTCCGTACACCAGATGTGCCTTATTTTGGTGGGAGCGCCCCTTTATCTGACTTCAGTAAGCCATAAATATGTGATAAGAGCCACAAGGACGGAGGGAACGACAGCCGAATATGAACACGGTGGGAAACGAGATACGCTGCTCGATGGAGAAGCCCAGCTTGGGTTACGCTGGACTCGGAGACCTCGCTAACTTTTCCCAAGGCCGGCGACAGGCGACAGGTTCCGATAGGGAACCGTTTAGCAGTCTGGTCCAGTGTTTATTTTTCCACCTAATTTAGAAATCCCCCCCCCCCCATCACTAGCAATGCCCCCAACACCAGGAGGGTGAAGGCCAGCACAAAGCCCGGCTCCCCAGCCGGCTCCCGGCCAGCTGTGCTCCCTCTGACTCCGGCTGCTGACCCGAACCAGCGCCTCTCGGAATCTTAAGCCACTTTGACAAGAACCAAACTGTGACGTTCTAGACTCTACAGACGCTGTGAACAATCCTGAGGTTCTCCAAACATAAAGATGCTTATATTTTAACCATTTAGGGAATGTCACAGATTAACGGTCCTGCTGCCTGGATGAGGGATTACTGATCACTCTAGAACCTTGGAGAACGTTCTACGGCACATCGTTTAGACCAACGTTCAGTCTGACGTCCGTCTGACGTCTTTGCTTAAACACACACACACACACACACACACACACACACACTAGAGACACACAGTGACTGAGTGTACAGGCCCGGAGTGGAGGGCAGCTCGGGGAGCATCGCTGGTTAAGGCAAGGCCTTGCTCAAGGTGGCGGTGGCAGCTTGCTGAGCCCGGGCCTCGAACCCACAACCCTGTCAGTCAGTCAGTCAGTCATCGACAGCCCGGCGCTCCAACTGCTGGGCCAGGACCTGCTGGACCTGGACATTTCGGGGACATAACCGTCTTTAAAATGAGCTGAAGCTGTCCAGCCCTGGCATGTCCCTTTAAACACCGCTAGCTCGGCTAGCTAAACAGCTACAGTACAAACCAACCCACGGGTCACTGCTGGACCGGCCGGAACCAGCAACGGTCCACTCCGCTGTCCCGCTGTCCCCCTCTAGGTTCGCACTGGAGGGGTGTTAAGAGTGTAGGACTGAGTTAGCTAGCTAGCTAGCTAGCCGGCTAACGTTAGCTAACTAACCCCTGTCATAACATTAGCCAGCATGCTAGCTAGCTAGCTAACTGTCAACGTCTGGACTCGGTTATCATAACACCGTGAACATTAGCGCTAGCATGCTAGCTGGCTACGTTACCCTGAAGTCTGAGCCTCGTTTTGTGCCCAAACGTCTAACAGACGTTAGCGAGCTAGCTAGCC
>NC_132895.1:33034260-33069260 GCF_030463535.1 Salminus brasiliensis | reverse complement strand
TTTGCAGGTCATGCTGAGCTTTTTGATCAGCCGCTCCATCTCCTTCTGCTGCTCCACCCGCTGCTCTGTCTCCAGCTGCTTGTACTTCCGCCAGTCATTAATCACGCCCTTCGGACCTGCAAGAGCCAACGTATTTACACACACACATATCTATACTGCCCAGCGATGCAGCATCTGCAGCAGTTCGAAAAAGGAGGAGGCGTTGGCTGGCTTTGCATGTAGCTAGCACTAGGGGGCGCTAAGAACAGGTGGGTTGAGTGCTCTCTCATATCACCAACTTCGTCCGACGAATCCCACGACCTACTGCCTGATCCTATGTTAAATTATACACTGTTGACACACTGTGACAAGAGTGTAGGTATATATATATATATACATACCGGTGTTAACAGCACTGCCGTCAGGGCTGTAGTCTATCTCCGCCTCCAGCACCTCCTGGTCCCGGATGGTCTTGGACTGGCCCTCGTCGTCCTCGTGGTCACTGTCCTCATCCTCGCTGCTGCTGTAATAGTACTGCAGCTTCTCGCCCAAAATCTTATCGTCTAGAGTCGTCATGACGGAGCGCTGAGAGACGGAAAGAGATGAAGAGATTTTGATCGATTATAAATCAGCAATACGGCAAAAATATCACGGCATGATACTTAATATGCACACGGATATTAAACGAGACGTCAGTCGGACGTCTTTCCCGTGCGTTTTTCCCAGCAGGTATAAAATCCTTATTAATATCAACCCCCTTTATTCAGACATGGGGTCAATACTCACAATAATGGCCAAAAAAAGTTCCTGCCCCAGCACAAAACAAGCTAGTGTGACGGGGTGGTGCGTCAGCCTGAAAACAGCCACGTATTAATGATGCTTTGCCATCAGCGGCCGGAGTCTGAGAGTGCACGACCCGGTGCTTTCCTCAGAGCGCGTCGGCTGCCCCGCGATGCTGCAGGAGGCGGTGGCCGGCTTTGCATGTAGCTAGCACTAGGGGGCGCTACGAACGGGTGGCTTCACCCATTTCGTACGATGAATCCCACGACCTACTGCCTGATCCTATGCTAACTTATACACTGTTGACGCGCTGTGACAAGAGTGTAGGTTGGTACCGGTCAGCTGTCCATCATGATCTGAGAAGAAAAGGGCAGAGAGACCTTTGCTGGGTTCCCCCAAAAACCCAAAACAACACAGGTCAGAGAACTGAGACGTGTGGGTGCATGTGTGTACGCTGAAAAGGGTCAGCCGGTGGAACCATATTAAGCTTAATCCTGGACTGGAAAGGCTTTTTAATGCTAAAGCCCACATGCTGGACGTAATCCATGCCCCCCAAACTGGCCCTCAATGTCCTGTATAATCCGCTGGTTTCCTTAAGAACAATGCCAACAATACTTTCCAGTGCGTGCGGCCCCGTTTTTAACCCCACGCAGGCTTTAAGCCATACATATACATGCGAGTCGGGGGGAAACCTCGCTAACACTCATTGTCTCATGTCCAATGCGATCAAATCCTCACGGTCGTGCTCCTCCAAAGCCGCCTTCTTCTCTGGACAGTAGAGACAGTTACTCCAACAGAAGCAGGATCAGCCCTCCGAACTCTCCTAAAAAAACGATGAATGAGCAGGCGTCCCAATACTTTTTGTATTTTATGTATCATATATATATTTATATGCCTGTTTCTCAGGGAGTCAACTAAACATTCTCTTTTTTCTGTTCCGGTACCAACACCGGTACCGATCCGATACCGCTGTTGATTCCTCGCCAGCAGGTTAGACCCTTCTCGGGTCTCCTCATATGAAGTGACCTCATTACCCCGTCCCCCTCACTTTGGCTGTCCCGCAGGTTACTCTGATCCGGGAATCGGGTTCAGTGAATGGATCTGCCTAATTTTTCGATACCCGATCGACCTACTTTTGTCGGTATCGGGATCGATATCTGATCCTAGTATCGGATCGGTGCAGCCCTACTGCTTAGTGCTTAGTCCACTGACAATGAGGACACACTAGCCCTGAGATGAGTTATTATGCTAGTGTGCAGTTAATGCTTATATTTAAATAAATAAATAAATATATATACATATATATGATCACCAACAGCTAGCCAAGAACCTGACACCATCATTCCCATCGTATAATCATTAATTTAATTAACCTTAATTAGCTTTTGAATAGATGTTAGCTCGGGAGTGTCAGAGTGTGAGCCCAGTGATTAGCCAGCTCAGCGTCGACTCGGCCGTTCCACCTTAAACGGCTCAGCAGTGCCGCCTAAGCCGCACCACTTAAGGTGGAACGGAAAAGAAACTAGAGAATAATTCACTCATTTCGATTTTAAATGGTTCCCAATATGATTAAACTGCGAAACAGTCGCCGGCCGGACGATTCAGGTCCATTTTTAAAGCAAACTGAACGTAGTCTGTCTTCGTTAGCCATTTAGCTAGCGAGTTAGCCATTTAGCGAGTTAGCTAGCTTGTCGGCTAGCTCGCTTTCACGCTGAAAACCCGACGAATAATGCGTTTAAAATACGAATAAACGCCGCCAAAAACGAGGTGGTACAACAGGCAGATGCGCGGAGGTCTTACCCAGAAACAATAAGCGTGGAAGAAAATAAAATATCGATGAAATAAACGCGAGTCGGGGACAACAGCTCCGTTCCGGGTGGCACTGTAAATATGCCACTGTACGGGTTGAGCGTCGACCGGCCAATCAGAGCGCGGGAAAGCGTGACTGCCACCGGCGCTGAGCAATCGCATAGCCGCAACGGCGTGTGGAGGGCGGGGCTTGTGTGTTTGGGCTCTGTCATGCAGCTCATCCTGTATGATCATGACTGTAAAGTTGCTTTTGAGACTTTTTCATAATTAAATAAACGACAAACAAGTTAAATACAAGCATTTATCATCAACTGGGTTTCAGATTTATTGTGAACACGGTTCGCCACACAGACACATCTGTATTCCAGAGACTCCAGAGACTTTCTCAAAACCAGCTCAAAATCCCAGCTCCTCAGGTAGGACTGGTTGGTAGATCTATGTTCAGCGGCAGGCCCACGAGCAGCAAAGCTGGATCTCCTCTCCCTCACCGGCACCTGGAACCGACAGCCGGCGATTCCGGCCCTCCTCCCAGTGTTGAATCTTGCCGTCTTCCACCACCACAAACTTCCACTCCACCTGGCTGTCTCGGGATAAGGGGATGGTTTCGGTCCAGAAGCCGTCCTCGGCGTTCCGCAGCGGAACGAATCCCTCCCAGGCTCCCAACTCCTGCGGATTGCCCGTCACGGCCAGCAACTGGCTGGGGGAGCGCGTGGCGTAGTGTACCCTGAAGTTCACCCGCAGCGTCGGGGGCCCTGGCGAGACCACGGGCAGTCTTTTCAGCAGGATTCGGTTCTTCTCGAACTCCTCCATCAGCGAGTCCAACGTGGCTTGGAATTTCTTCTTGTGCGCCTCCCGGGCCTCGGCCAGGTCGTCCAGCTTCTTCTTGGTGGCCGGCGCGCTGCAGGTCCTCCAGGGGAAGGGCTTGCTGGCTTCAGCCCGCAGCTGTTTTGGGTGCCGAGCATCGGCCTGGTGACACTCGTGACCCTCTGGAGTCTTCGCCAACTTGGGACAAGGCATGACAAGGTGGTGGGGCGGGGTGAAGTCGTGGCAGCTTGTGGATCTTTTCGGCCGCTCCCGTCTCTCCTGTGAACGCAGGGACGCTTCGGAGCACATGCTCAGGTAGTCAGGGGACTGGTCCTGGTCCTGGTCCCCTGGGGCAGGTCCGCTATGGCAGTATGACATGTTCAGGGAGTCGTTTAGACGTTGAAACCACTGAATTTGGGCTTTTATGTCCACCTCGGGGACGTCTTACCTAGCACACCGCCTTTAATCACCCCGCAACAGTGAGTTCCACAAAGGACCCCACCTCCAGTGATAAGGGCCCAATTGATCCAATCAACCACAACAGCATCAGATACAAGAGCTTTCACAATTGGCTGATTACTCGCCCCCCTACGTCCCTCAGGAGCCTTTGAGACAGTAGGCTAATTAGCCTGTTTGCTTGAGAGAAAGCTGGACTCATCGATTCCGGTCCTAGGAGGCCTTGGAATCTGACCCTCCAGAACCAAAACCGATAAGCCATGCCCAGCGTTGATCTCGTCAAAGACATGACGAATGACCCCTGGGGGGACCAGCACAGCGCTGGCGCTAATTTAGCTCTGGCCCAACAGCTTTTGGGGAGTAGAACGTCTTCCATGCTAGTCCCCAGCTTAGCCCTTGACCAGTATGGGGTAGAGAGAACCAGTATGACCAATCGGGTTGACCAGCATGATCAGTATCACCAAGTTAGCAGTCCAACACGACCCAAATCAAAAGCAACACGCATTATGCTGGTCAAGAACCGGTCAATCGGCTAGCTTACCAGTCCCAGTCTTAGACCAAGACCAGCTTAGACCATCAGGTCTTGAGCCGAACCCTTTTTCAGCAGGGCGGTTTATTATCACACCTAAATGTGGGCAAATATGGACCTTCTGAAAATGTAGCCGGATGTTCTTGTAAGGTTCTCGATTAGCTGTTGGTGCTAGCGTCGGATTTTAAACGCTAGCACCAACAAATGGATCGTTCTTCTCGCTTTAATGGCGTCTTCTCGAGTAAACCCTGCAGCCAGTCTCCGAACAGTGTTAGAGGAGGGTGGCGGTTGTTAGCCGATAGCTAGCTGTTAGCTGGCAGCTTGGCAGTCTTCCTACAGTGCGTCTGAGAAACGGTGATTTCTGTGATTTCTGTAATTTCTGTGGGATGTGTTGTACTGTCAGGTAAGGTGGCAGCTGCCGGGTTAGCT
Organism: Salminus brasiliensis; assembly: GCF_030463535.1. Taxonomy (NCBI): domain Eukaryota; kingdom Metazoa; phylum Chordata; class Actinopteri; order Characiformes; family Bryconidae; genus Salminus; species Salminus brasiliensis. The sequence continues at coordinate 33,064,474 of NC_132895.1, read as the reverse complement.
TTCTGATATTAGCTAGCTAGCTGTTTAGCTAGTTAGCTGGCTAGCTAGCGTCACAGTGGCCTGCACCACAAACATACATTTTAGTCACAATAAATTAAAAAATACTAAAAAATGAAATGAGTATTCAGTGTTTTCACATTGCAGTCAGCACTGGATACCAGCAGATGGCAGTAGGTAAATAAGCTGTGTACCCTCACTGTCCATTTTCTCACCAATGGTCAGTTATTTGCCTCATTGGCGCTGCATGTTTTGTGGCGGGGACTGACCTTGTTTAATATATAATAATAATGATAATAATAATGGTAATAATAATAATTGCTATAATATATTTCTATATATAAAATATACAAAAAAAATATATATATATAAAATATACAAAAGTATATATATATATAAAATATACAAAATTAAATATATATATATAAAATATACGAAATTAAATATATATATATATAAAATATACAAAATTAAATATATATATAAAATATACAAAATTAAATATATATATATAAAATATACAAAATTAAATATATATATATAAAATATACGAAATTAAATATATATATATATAAAATATACAAAATTAAATATATATATAAAATATACGAAATTAAATATATACATATAAAATATACAAAATTAAATATATATATATATAAAATATACAAAATTAAATATATATATATATAAAATATACGAAATTAAATATATATATATATAAAATATACAAAATTAAATATATATATAAAATATACAAAATTAAATATATATATATAAAATATACAAAATTAAATATATATATATAAAATATACGAAATTAAATATATATATATATAAAATATACAAAATTAAATATATATATAAAATATACGAAATTAAATATATACATATAAAATATACAAAATTAAATATATATATATATAAAATATACAAAATTAAATATATATATATATAAAATATACAAAATTAAATATATATATAAAATATACAAAATTAAATATATATATAAAATATACGAAATTAAATATACATATATATAAAATATACGAAATTAAATATATATATAAAATATACGAAATTAAATATATCCATATAAAATATACAAAATTAAATATATATATATATAAAATATACAAAATTAAATATATATATATAAAATATACAAAATTAAATATATATATATATATATATCAGCCCTCATCAAAACGTCTCGGTCAGTTCGGTGACGCAGACAAACCAGGTCCAGATAAAGAGGGTCAGCAGATCAGCTTCAAAGGTCCAAATCAAACACGAGAGAAACAGAGAGAGAGGCCCCGCCCCCAGCCCATATCAAACCACACCCACTCCATGAAATTACTCCTTCAGCCCGCCCACTCACACACATAAACAGCTGTAAATAGAGTTAATTATTATTATTATTATTTCTTAATTACTGAAATAATAATAATACATGTAATATAACTTTTATTTTTATTATATTTAATTAATATTATTAGTTAATATTTTACCTTTTAAAATGATTTGATCATATATTTATAGTATATAATCAATTTAAATAGTTCTATAATTGCTTTTATTTAATAAAATATGTTTGTAAGAAAAATAGAATAAAAAACGAATAGCAATATATAAATATATATAAATAATTAAAATGTGTTATTATTATTATTTATTGTATTATAAGTGTTATATCTCTATAACATTATTATTATTATTACTGTCAATTTAATAATCGATATTTCAAGTATTTTTAGGGATAGTGCTAATATCAATAAATAGAAACGCGCGCGCGAGAGAGAGAGAGAGAGAGAGCGCGTGGGGGGGGGGCTCAGTGAGAAAGAGTAAGGTGTGTGTGTGTGTGTGTGTGTGTGTGTGTGTGTGTGTGTGTGTGTGTGTGTGTGCGCGCGCGCGCTGCTCAGACCGCCGCTCTCCTCGCTCGGGTGATGGTGTGTGTGCTGAGCAGTGCAGCAGCGATGCTGGGGCAGAAGAGCAGACCCTCCGCCCCGGATCCCCCCGCGCTCCCCGGCTGGATGGGAGGCTCTGGAGCCGCAGTGGTGACGGTGTGTGTGTTCGTGGCCGCGGTGTGTGCGTGCGTCGCGTTTCTCCTGTACCGAGCGGCGCGAGCACGGTCAGAGGGAACCACGAAGGACACGGCGGGGGAGCGCGAGCTGCGAGCCGCCGAGTCAACAGGTAAAGACGGACAGCTGTTGAAACCATTCGCGGGGGGGCGGGGGGGCGGGGGTCTGTCAGACTGGGGGGACTGCAGCTAATACCTCTCTGCTAACATGTGGCATATCCCACCTTAGCCCCGCAGGATTACACATGCATTAGCCACAGCACCGTTACCCCGGGTCATTAGCCACAGCACCGTTACCCCGGGTCATTAGCTGCAGCACCGTTACCCCGGGTCATTAGCCACAGCACCGTTACCCCGGGTCATTAGCTGCAGCACCCTTACCCGGGTCATTAGCCACAGCACCGTTACCCCGGGTCATTAGCCACAGCACCGTTACCCCGGGTCATTAGCCACAGCACCCTTACCCCGGGTCATTAGCCACAGCACCGTTACCCCGGGTCAGTAGCCACAGCACCGTTACCCCGGGTCATTAGCCACAGCACTCTTACCCCGGGTCATTAGCCACAGCACCGTTACCCCGGGTCATTAGCCACAGCACCGTTACCCCGGGTCAGTAGCCACAGCACCGTTACCCCGGGCCGTTAGCCACAGCACCTCGTCCTTGGTTGTTAGCATGTTAGCTAACTTTGCTAATCAAGTTTTTTTTTTCAGAAATGAGTGACGATGGCGGCTCTGAGGAGTGTGAAACCGATTCCAGTGAAGCGGCGATCCTGTCCTCCGACAACCACGCCGAAAGACCTTCGGGCCTTCCTAAAGAGGACCTGAGGGAAACCAGCCATGACCAATTGAAGGAATCCACCGAAAGTGTGAAGGCGGAGGCCGATCTGTTGGATTATCGGTACGACGGCAGCAAAGCCACCGGGGACGAACTCGAGGACGGTCTGAAGGAAAGCACATTTGACGGCGAGGAGCTCGAGGCGGAGCTGCACGGAGACGCGGACGAGCCGTCCGAAACGGAGAGCGCCCAGGAGACCATGGAGGCTAAGAATGTCCTCGTCCACAAGAGCCAGTCTGTGGAGGACCTGCAAGACAACACTCTCCTGGCGCCAGATGTTGTGAGCAGGCCTGTGAAGATGGAGCTCCCTGCGGACGAGCCGGCCTGGCGCACCTCATCTGATGCCAAGCGCCAGCCGGAATCCGATAGCGACCCAACAAGGGTGGACGAGGAGGAGGCGGTCAAGTCAAGGTTCGAGAACAGCGTTGACCGCCGCTTTCCTCAGGTGAAGGGGTTTGACTGCTGCTGTTACGAAGAACCGTCCGATCTGCAGAGCTTCGATCCGGCATCCGAGAAAGGCGAGAACACTGAGGACCAGGCGAAACGCCAGCAGGTCTGTGATGGTCGCATGAACAGTTTGGGGGCGACGCTGAGCAACAGCAGCGGGTACGACCCCCTCCTCCACCATCCACAGCAAAATTACCTGGGTTTCAGCACGCCTACCCTTCCGTGCGACCCCACGGGACAGGTGCAACTTGCAGACGTGAGCAGGGAAAGGCCAGCGGTCGGCGAGAGTCCGCAAGCGAAGGCCCCTCGCGACAAGAACGAGATCAACATCATGGAGGCCATCATGGACAGCAACGAGTGGCTTAGCTCCGGACCCCCGGACACCCGAGACCTGCCCTGGCTCGGCACGTCCTCAGCGACTCCTGCCATTCTCGAGCCCACCCCAGACACGTCTTGGCTCGCGCCGCGTCCACCTCAGTCCAGTGACGGGGCGGGATGCGCGGCCGGCATCAGTGCCGCGGTCGAAGAGGAGGAGGAGGAGGAGGAGGAAGAGGAGGAGGAGGATTTTCAGAATAAGAAAGTGGCCGCGGTGTCGCCAATGCCCCAGATGGTGCAGGTGAGGTTCAGGGTGCACTACGTCACGCACTCCCCCAGCCAGCTGCTGGCCGTGACGGGGAACCAGCGGGAGCTGGGCGACTGGGAGAGCTTCGTTGCGCTTCAGAGGGCCGAAGACTGGTTCTGGGCCAGCACTGTCTCGCTTCCTACGGAGAACCAGGTGGAGTGGAAGTTTGTCCTGGTGGAGGACGGCAAGATCAGGCGCTGGGAGGAGTGCGGGAACCGCCGCCTTGCGGTGACCGGCCAAGAGGAGGAGATTCGCCTCGATAAGAGCTGGGGTTACTTGTGAAATGGGGAAGAGGACGCAGGAGCAGTGACTGTTTCTATATAGCAATAATACTAATATTAATCATACCTGCGGGTGCGTTATTTTTGCAGTTGTTAGCCTAATTATTGAACGTAATCCAGACGATGCATGAGGCTGTGGTACTGTTAATGTAGCAATAATCGAGTGTATCTACAAATATGCACATTCTCACCTTTTCCATCGTCTGATGGTGTGGAAAGCGCCCGGTCCTGTTCGGCTCTTTAACCAGCAATAACCGCACGTAAGCGGCTAACCGGGAGCTATCCACTATCCGCGCTAATCTGTGCTCGGTTTGCGCAGAGGCTTCGGGTGTCTGTGTTTACGTAATCAGGGAAAGCAGCTCCTCCGGGTGCCAGCGCGCTCGGCCGGTGAGTTATCGGCCTGCTTTTGGAGCGCAGCAGTGGGCTCACTCGCCCAGCCAAAGGCCCTTTTCCCACAGCTTCCTAAGAGCTTGGCAGCACGTTCCGCCGCGGAGCCGAGATCCAACCCCGCGAGCTGCTAGCTGCTATTGCACAAAGCAGAGTTGACCTATTTCAGCTCATTTCGGCTGTAGTTATGTCTGCTTGCGTCCTTCAGTGGTCCTGGAGTAGTCTGAAGAGGTAGACCCCCTTCTGACGATGCTTCTCGGAGGTGGGCGGGACTCCTGGGGAACTACAGCTGCTTTGGGACAGGCTTTTAGGGCTATTGCTAATCAATTAGTCAGACGGTCAACCTTTATTTTTACTCGAAAGTACATTGAGGGTGGCCCACGGGATGATTATAATAAATAAGGGTTGAAAAATAAACAATAAAAAAAAAAGATGAAATTTAAATTAAACAAGTTTTACAATTAAAAACTGAAAGAAATGAAAATTCATCAATATAAAAGAATATTAATGGAGTATAAAATTAATTACATTAAATAGAATAACCAAATAAATAAGAAATTATTCGATTTTTAATAGTTCTTTTTTTAAAAAGAATAATAAATTAAGTAGGAATTTAGAACTCCAGTTAAACATTTTATCCTGGAATTCCTTTTTTACGGTGTCTGGCAAGTTAAGAAACCCTGAATACTCGTTCTCAAAACCGCCCTCAAAACAATAAAACCGTCATTTTAAATATGTTCATTACTGCAGTTCAAAGTTTGCAGCGGTGATGGCGCAAATGGACTGAAATCAGCCGCGAACGCACTAAAACATGAAGCTAACAGGGCCATGCGTAGGGCAGGGATGGCAAACAGGTGGCTGACTATAGTTAGTTAGCCAGTCAGTTGCTGGATCCGCTAGCACACTTTAGCTGAAATACGCTAATGAAAGTAACATTAACTGTTAACATGTGTTAACATTACCTGTTCCACCTAAAGGCTTTAGCTGGGCTTCTTTGGGCTTTCCACGGTTTGGATTTCACGGGTGGGGGGTTAAAATAAATAAATAAATTGAATATTAGCATTAAGCTAACCTAGGTTTCTTCTCATTTATTTAAAAAACAGACAGCCGTCCAAGGTACGGTGTGGTGTGGCGCCCCCCTGAGGTAGTCGGTACTGCCTGTAGTGTGTAAACGTTAGCATGTTTAATGTGTTTCCACACCAACACACACCAACACACACACACCCTACAACTTTCCAACAGTGGCACCACACCGACGCACTGTCTTCGTCATCGCGGTTTACAATGAGATACCATGAGGCCAGAATATCGGAAACACAGAACAGTAAAAGTACGTAACTACCGTCCGCCCAAAGCCTGCTCCGCCCGGTTCGGTACGAGAACCCGTACCACGGCACCCCGAATTTAAGTCAAAATGAACTAATCCCGCTACCACGAGAGCTTTGCCATCAGCAGCCGGAGCCAGAGAGAGCACAACCGGCCCTGCTCTCTCCGGGTGGGTAGATGGCTGGGGTCAGTCCTCACCCTCTCAGCAGTGTCGGGAGCGTTACACATGTAATCGGGGGGGGGGGGGGGAGTGTACTCATGGGTGGGATGGGTAAACTGCTTAAAATCTGACAAATTGAGTAAAAATAAATAAACAAACCAGTGGAAAACCAGCGATCCTACGCTTTTCTCTACAGTGGGTCAGAAAGGCGTGGACGGACAGCAGGACGAGGCGCTGTCCAGCCTGGACGAACAAACTTTGAACGATGCATTTCCTTCCTCGTCACGACTTTGCCTTATAACGACTCGGACAGCGAGCTGCTGGGGTTGGGTTTTGTACTGTAAATACGAGTGTGTTCATGTCTCCGCTATACTCTCACGTGTCGTCCAGAGCTCCTGTTGTGCTGTTTGGGGTCACCTTTGAGTTCGCACCTCGGTTCTTCTGCAGTCTACGTGATCGCCAGCCAGTCTAATAAAGTGAGTTTGGCAAGCAGGCGTGACTGGACTGTTATTTACTCTGGTCCATAAACATCTACAGTGGGGTTCAAGCGTCGGGGAGCAGGTTTACCATCCGGGGGCGTCTAATCTAATCTAGCTCATCTTTATCTAAACTAGGAGATGAAATCTAATCTTCTTCATGCTTTTACACATGTTCTCCCTCTGAGTTATGGTTCCACTGCATGCTCTTGAAGAGGTTCCCTCTTTGAGTTATGGTTCCTCTCGGTTGTTCTTCCTTTTAGGGACTACCTTGTTTAGGACCGTGGTCCCTCAGAATGGTTCTTCCTCATGCTCTCAGTCTTTTTTTTGATTTATGGCTCCCCTCAATGGTTCCACTGCATGAAGAGGTTCTACCTTTTGAGTTATGGTTCCTCTGAGTTCTTCTTTATTCTCATGGGGAGTTTCTTATGTTGAGTTGTGGTTCCTTACTGTTATTCCTCATGGTCTTGGACAGTTTGAAAAGTTGGAGAGTCATGGTTCCTCTCAATAGTTCTTTTTTTCATGCTCTTGAAGAGGTTCTACCTTTTGAGTTATGGTTCCTCTCAGTTCTTCTTTAGGCGCTTTTGAGTTGTAGTTCCTTATTGTTATTCCTCGTGCTCTTGGAAAGTTTGAGGACTACCTTCTTTAGGATCGTGGTTCCTGAGAATGGTTCTTCCTCAGGCTATTAGTTTTTTTTCTTTTGAGTTATGGCTCCCCCCAATGTTTCTACTGCATGCTCTTCAAGAGGTTCTACCTTTTGAGTTAAGGTTCTTCTCAGTTCTTCTTTAGGCTCTTTTGAGTTGTAGTTCCTCATTGTTATTCCTCGTGCTCTTAGAAAGTTTGAGAGTCTTGGTTCCTCTCAATAGTTCTTTTTTTCCATGCTCTTGAAGAGGTTCCCCCTTTGAGTTACAGTTCCTTGAGTTGAGGTTCTTTTTGAGTTATGGTTCCTGTCAGTTGTTCTTCCTCTTCTCTAGGACCTTGGTTCCTGCAAATGGTTCTTCTTCATGCTCTTAGTCTTTTTTTGAGTTATGGCTCCCCTCAATGGATCTTCTGCATGCTCTTGAAGAGGTTCTATCTTTTGAGTTATAATTCTTCTTAAGTTATGGTTCCTCTCGGTTGTTCTTCCTCTTAGGGACTACCTTCTTTAGGATCTTGGTTCCTGAGAATGGTTCTTCCTCAGACTCTTAGTAATTGTTTGAGTTATGGCTCCCCTCAATGGTTCTACCTTTTGAGTTATGGTTCCACTCAGTTCTTCTTTAAGCTCTTTTGAGTTGAGTTGAGTTAATCCTCGTGCTCTTAGAAAGTTCTTTTTATGCATGCTCTTGAAGAGGTTCCCCCTTTGAGTTACGGTTCTTTTTGAGTTATGGTTCCTGTTCGTTGTTCTTTCTCTTCTTTAGGATCTTGGTTCCTGCAAATGGTTCTTCCTCATGCTCTTAGTATTTTTTTTTGAGTTATGGCTCCCCTCAATGGTTCTTCTGCATGCTCTTGAAGCGGTTCTACCTTTGAGTTACGGTTCCTCTCAGTTCTTCTTTATGCTCTTTTGAGTTGTGATTCCTCATTCCTCATGTAACTCATGCTCTTGGAAAGTTTGAGAGTCTTGGTTTCTTCTTTTGCATGGTCTTCAGCTCAGTTCAGCTGATCTTCCTTCTCCTATCTTCTTTAGGACCTTGGTTCCTGAGAATGGTTCTTCCTCATGCTCTTGGGAAGTTCCTTCTTTTGAGTCTCGGTTCATCCCAGTTGTTCTTCATGCTGTTGTAGAGGTTTTGTGTTACGGTTCCTCTAAGCTCATGCTCTTGAAGAGAAAGTTGATTTTCAGACACTGTGTTCTTTAGGGTACTGCACTCTTAGCAACAAAAAAGATGGTTCTGCAGAGTCTATAGACTGGTTCTCCTGCCTACTTCCATCCCGTATCTAAAAGGTTCTTGGATTTGTAACGATTATGGACATGATGACCCACAGTCCCCTAATTACTTCTCAACAAATTTCCCTCTGGACTATTAAACTATTTCTATCCTTTAGCCTTAACAGAACCCTTTAGAACCCATGCCTAGAAGAACCTCTAGCATTTTTGGAAAGTTTCATCGGGACGGTGAAAAAAAAAAAGAAGATAAAAATAAACTGAATTGGCAAATGTTTATTTTAAGATGTGAGATTACACATTGGTGTGTTCACGTGAAGGAGAGATGGTGTGTGTGTGTGTGTGTGTGTGTGTGAGGAGGAGGTGGTTGGGGGTTGTTGTAAGGGAAGAAAACACACACTGTCCTGCCAGGCTTTGTAAATGATTCATTTGGCCTGCAGTACGAGTCAGCTACTCAACACTGGGGAAAGAAAAGAGAGAGAGAGAGAGAGAGAGAAAGAGCGAGAGACAATCACTAATAACTGCTAAAAACCAATAAACAATAATGAATTCCCCTAATCGCACCTCAACACATGGCAGAACTGACCGTGAACTGGCCATGGGGTCCGGCTCAGACACACGGTTGCTGCGTCATTAGACCGTTACATCATAGTGATGAAGCAGAAGCCTGGATGGGACTGCAGACGCCAGACGAGTTCAGAAAATTGGGGTCACACAAACAGGGCCTGAATAACCCCATTATCCTCTGAATGGACAATAACAGGGTGGACAGAGGACAATAAGCGCTCTGTGTGGACGTGTCCTCTGCGGCTCACGCTTTCCCGCGACACTAACTCCACCAGGTTTGGCAGTTCTGAGCGGCCGAGGCCGTGCTTGTAGTTCACGATGTTCATGACAAAAGTATTGGGACGCCCGCTCATTCATTGCTTCTTCTGAAATCAATGGTTTTAAAAAGAGTTCCTCTACTAGATCTTGGAGCAGAGCATTGCTGTGAGGATTTGACTGCATTCAGCAACAAGCGTTGTTAGAGAGTTAGTGACACAGTTCCTCACAGTTCCTCCACAGCTCAATGCTGGGGGGGGCTATATACCCCTCCATAACCCACGCCTGGCATTAGGCAGCACGGTGCCGATAGGTTCATCAATGTTGAGCTGCTCCAGGTAGTCCTATTCTATTGGCAGTACTTCTTCTCTACAGGGACTAGACGAGCTATTTATATTTATATGCATTCATTAGAAGGGGTGTCCACAAATAATTGGACATGTCAGCCACACTCCGAACAGCCAAAGGGATTGTTGGGTCGTGGCGATTGTGGAACCCTTTTTGGTGCTGTGTAGAACCATCTACAGAAGGTTTTTCAAAAATGTGAAGAACCCTACGACCACATAAGGAACCATACGTCTATATAGAACGACCGTCTTTAGTGAAGAACCTCTTTCTTTGAGCGTTTACTGTAGTATAAGGGAAGGTGATATAAGGTAACAGGGTGGTAAATGTTTAAGAATCGTATAAAATAGGCCTTTTTAGATCTTTTTTAGTTGGAAGTAAGATATTATGATCAAATATTAATATTAACGGTGGTTTAATATTAAGTAATGTGTCATATGAGGGCGTGCCTGGCCACAGGATAATGCCTAGTGTTGCTAAAGTCCAAAAGCTCCAGCATTTACTCACCACTCTTATCAACCCCATGCAGTTGCGCAACAGCGGCCACATTCCCAGAACGAAGGCCGGAAAGGAGGTCAGATCCAAGCTTATCTGTCCGAAACCAGCATTCCAGCACCGATCAATTCATTAATAGCCCAAACGATCCTTTATTTAATCATTATTAATCAGTTCTGCGCTTGAGATAACGACCACACCATCAGTGACCTTTCATAACACACACACAGCACGCAGATAGCATCATGCTAATCTGTAGGGTACAGCCTGCTTTTGTTCGTTAGCTAGCTACATTAGCTTCGTAGCTCCAAGTGCAGGGAGCCCTGTACTAAAATGTACTCAAGTACTTCAGTACTCATTTCTTAGACAAAAAAAAAAGAAGCTAACGTGAAGCTAATGCAAGCATGTGCGGAGGTAAAAATGAGCCCAATGACACTGAGACGGTTAGCTAGCCTACTTAGCTACCTCAAACACAGTTGGTCAGCTAGGACATGTTTGAGTTAGACTTCAAGAGAGCCCCTTTAATTCCCCACTGGAACAGATGGGTAAAGTAAGAAATTACAATCGAAGACCTTGGGTACTCTTTCCACCTCTTACACTTGAAACCGTGACGCTAACTAGCTAGCAAATGGTGGACATTTGTACCTCACGGATTAGCATGGTGCTATATGCATGCTGTGAGTGTGGTGGAAGGCCGTTAACTGATGATAAATAAATAAATCTTCCAGTTATTAAGGAACTGGTCAGTGCTGGAATGCAAAGGGTCATAAGCTTGGATTTAGCACAGATCCAGTACTGCTACTCCTTTAAAGGGTCCATATGGGAAAATAACCAGCACCACATTTACATAAATAATTAAATTAATAATAATTAATAAGACAGCCAATCAGAACAAAATAGGCAATTTTAGGTCTGGTTATTATTCTAAAATATTAATAATAATAATAATATTAAAGGTGGTTCAATATTGCATAATGTTGAATTTGGGGGCGTGCCTAACCACAGGATAATGCCTAAAGACAGAGTGCCCCAATGTTGTTGACATCCAAACACTCCAGCTGCTTTTTAAATAAGGCAGCCAATCACTACAGAGCTCATTTACATAATGAAACACCCTTCCAGACTAATATACCACCTCCAGTTTTAACTGAATGGGGAAAAAACAAATGTCTGGTATCGGCCCTTTAACTTGCACCGTCACCCTGCTTTGTGCCTCTGAACAGTGTTAATGTGATAGCGAGTGTGTGTGAGTGTGTGTGTGAGTGTGTGTGTGTGTGTGTGTGTGTGTCACTGTTGTTCTCAGTGGTGCCAACACACAGGATTTAACACCAGGCCTTTTCCACGGTCAGGAGGATTAAGGCTGTGTGCAGGTCAGAGTGTGGCATTGTGTGAATCACATGAGGAGCGACTGTAATTCGAGCGCTGCAGGAACCTGCAGTGGCAACCTTAGAAAGGGCAGGACTTTCAACTTTGACCTTAGGTCTCAGCCTCAGTGGGGTCTCAGCGGGGCTTGAAAGGGCCCGCAACCCTGCCTTTGATATAAACATGCCTTTAAGACTCATTTATGCAAATAATGTGTGTTCTGATTGGCTGCCCTGCATTGTGCATCCTTTAACCTGCAGCCCAAGCTGGTTCCAAAGTGGCGCAGCTGTCTAAGCGCTGGCTTGGTCATCGGTAAGCTGCAGATGCGATCCTTAGTGATGCCATAGCCATCCATAAGTGGGAGTCCCTGAGAGCATAGCTGTCCCCTCTATCTGTCTCTAGGTGGGTAGGACGCCCCCTTGACTCAGTGTGATGCTAGCCAGCGCAGAACTGTGGTGGTGTTGTCTAGACAGCAATTTTAACAGATGCTGGTGACGTTGGTTGAATCCTCTGATCTGCTTCAGTTATTGAGGCTCAAAGTACCAATTTTTTTTTTTTTTTGCATTTTCGTCTGGATTTTCCAAAAGCCATAGAAAAAAAGGCACAGGTGTATCCCTGTATGTTCTGTTTAAGAAGATAAATAGAGCCTGGACCTGTGACTCATCTCTGAAAGTTTCATGTGTCTGACGTTAATAATTCAAAAGTTATGACTTATTAAAATTTGCATCGTTTTAAGGCAAAAATGAAAAATGAAAGTGAGCTTCTTAAGAGCTCGATTTCTCTGAAAATAATGAGGACACAAGACAGAGATTTGAGATGGTCAGTGCTGCTTTCAGTCACGACGCTTTAGACTGTCACGCTTTTAGACTGACCTCACACACACACTTACACACACACACACACACACACACACACAGCTACACAGCTGACCTTAATGGAGAATCATCGGCACTTCAGAGTCTATTAATAAAACATAACACTCTCTCTCTCTCTCTCTCTCTCTCTCTCTATGCAGCTAAAGGCCTGTATCTGCAGTCGTCCTACACTTGGGACGCTCTAAAAAAGGAGCGAGGGCCGGGACGTGTGAGCAACTCACTCACAGAAATAAACTCCCTGGATAGCAGGAATCAGAAATCATTAATCAGGGATCAGGGATCAGGGATCATCCCACAGGACTCAACAATGACATTAATATCCAGTATGAAGCTCTAATAACAATAATATCCAGTATGGAGTTCTGATAACATTAATATCCAGTATGAAGTTCTAATAACATTAATATCAAGTATGAAGTTCTAATAACATTAATATCCAGTATGAAGCTCTAATAGCAGTAATATCCAGTATGAAGTTCTAATAACATTAATATCCACTATGAAGTTCTAATAACATTAATATCCAGTATGAAGCTCTAATAACATTAATATCCAGTATGAAGCTCTAATAACATTAATATCCAGTATAAAGTTCTAATAACATTAATATCCAGTATGAAGTTCTAATAACATTAATATCCACTATAAAGTTCTAATAACATTAATATCCACTATGAAGTTCTAATAACATTAATATCCAGTATGAAGCTCTAATAGCATTAATATCCAGTATGAAGTTCTAATAACATTAATATCCAGTATAAAGTTCTAATAACATTAATATCCAGTATGAGGCTCTAATAGCATTAATATCCAGCATGAAGCTCTAATAACATTAATATCATCATTACCCAGTGTAAAGTTCTAATTACATTAATATCCAGTATAAAGTTCTAATAGCATTAATATCCAGTATGACGCTCTAATAACATTAATATCCAGTATAAAGTTCTAATAGCATTAATATCCAGTATGAAGTTCTAATAACATTAATATCCAGTATGAAGCTCTAATAGCATTAATATCCAGCATGAAGCTCTAATAACATTAATATCCAGTATAAAGCTCTAATAACATTAATATCATCATTACCCAGTGTAAAGTTCTAATTATATTAATATCCAGTATAAAGTTCTAATAGCACTAATATCCAGTATAAAGTTCTAATAGCATTAATATCCAGTATGAAGGTCTAATAACATTAATATTATTATCCAGTATGAAGTTCTAATAACATTAATATCCAGTATAAAGTTCTAATAGAATTAATATCCAGTATGAAGCTCTAATATCATTAATATCCAATATGAAGTTCTAATATCATTAATATCCAGTATGAAGGTCTAATAACATTAATATTATTATTATCCAGTATGAAGTTCTAATAACATTAATATCCAGTATGAAGTTCTAATTACATTAATATCCAGTATGAAGTTCTAATAACATTAATATCCAGTATAAAGTTCTAATAGAATTAATATCCAGTATGAAGTTCTAATATCATTAATATCCAATATGAAGTTCTAATATCATTAATATCCAGTATGAAGGTCTAATAACATTAATATTATTATTATCCAGTATGAAGTTCTAATAACATTAATATCCAGTATGAAGTTCTAATTACATTAATATCCAGTATGAAGTTCTAATAACATTAATATCCAGTATAAGTTCTAATATCATTAATATCCAGTATGAAGGTCTAATAACATTAATATCCAGTATGAAGCTCTAATAACATTAATATCTAGTATAAAGTTCTAATAGCATTAATATCCAGTATGAAGCTCTAATAACATTAATATCCAGTATGAAGCTCTAATAACATTAATATCTAGTATAAAGTTCTAATAGCATTAATATCCAGTATGAAGCTCTAATAACATTAATATCCAGTATGAAGTTCTAATAACATTAATATCCAGTATGAAGCTCTAATTACATTAATATCCAGTATAAAGCTCTAATAACATTAATATCTAGTATGAAGTTCTAATAACATTAATATCCAGTATGAAGCTCTAATAACATTAATATCCAGTATAAAGCTCTAATAACATTAATATCTAGTATAAAGTTCTAATAGCATTAATATCCAGTATGAAGCTCTAATAACATTAATATCCAGTATGAAGCTCTAATAGCATTAATATCCAGTATGATGTTCTAATAACATTAATATCCAGTATGAAGTTCTAATAACATTAATCTCCAGTATGAAGCTCTAATAACATTAATATCCAGTATGAAGCTCTAATAACATTAATATCTAGTATGAAGTTCTAATAACATTCATCTCCAGTATGAAGCTCTAATAACATTAATCTCCAGTATGAATCTCTAATTACATTAATATCTAGTATGAATCTCTAATAACATTAATATCCAGTATGAATCTCTAATAGCATTAATATCCAGTATGAAGTTCTAATAACATTAATATCCAGTATGAAGCTCTAATAACATTAATATCTAGTATGAAGTTCTAATTACATTAATATCCAGTATGAAGCTCTAATAACATTAATATCCAGTATGAAGTTCTAATAACATTAATATCCAGTACGAAGTTCTAATTACATTAATATCTAGTACGAAGTTCTAATTACATTAATATCTAGTATGAATCTCTAATAACATTAATATCCAGTATGAATCTCTAATAGCATTAATATCCAGTATGAAGTTCTAATAGCATTAATATCCAGTATGAAGCTCTAATAACATTAATATCCAGTATGAAGTTCTAATAACATTAATATCTAGTACAAAGTTCTAATTACATTAATATCTAGTATGAATCTCTAATAACATTAATATCCAGTATGAAGTTCTAACAACATTAATATCCAGTATAAAGTTCTAATAACATTAATATCCAGTATAAAGCTCTAATAACATTAATATCTAGTATGAAGTTCTAATTACATTAATACCTCAAAAAAATCTAATGAAATTAGTTTCCAGAATAAAGTATCAAAAACATACACAAATAAAATTGTAATGTAATGAATATTGAACATAAAGGTGTAATAAAATTAACTTCTGGAAGGAAGATATTGAATTTATCTTCATTTATAGTGCATTTTTAATAATATGAATAATGTAATGAAGTTATTATATATATATATAAGTTATAATATATTAATATCCAGAATGCTCCTTGTTCCAAATATGATTATTAAAAATATATATAGTAAGCAAACTAAATTCTTATTATTTCCAAAATACGTAAATTAAATGAAAGAATGAACAGAAGCTGTGTGAAGTGTATTATATGTAAATCAGCCCTGCATCCATGGTTATTAATATTACAAATAAATAACATGTGATTCCAAACAGCTGTGGAGCTCCAGACCTCAGCCCACCTGATCCAGCTCAGCAGATACTCCCCGAGTCCCTCATGAGCTGGATTGGGGGGGGGGGGGGGTGGAAGGTGTGCAGGACAGAGGGTCCACAGTGCTGCTGTTCATGAGAGCGGTTCTGGTTCTGATCTTATTAGTGTGTTAAACTAACGCCGCTGGCGCTGCAGTCTGAAACCGGGCCGGGCGGAACTGAAACGGGTCGGCTTCATAAATAAAACAGGTCGAGGAGAAACCCAGCCGAGTTCAGGACGGGAGCGGCGGATCAGCATGTCCTGTAGCGCTATGTCAAAGGTCAAACTGTGGCCCTCTCAATCTGCTGACCCATGCCTCATCTCTGGCTCTCTGTGTGGCGCAGTGGACGGTCGGTCAGTCTCTGCTGAACAGAGCAGAGGAGAACTTCCTGAAGGGAACGCAGTGGGATCACACCGCTCAAGTTGCTAGGCGGTTGCTATGTGGTTGCTATGGTATCCCAGGATGTTGCTGTGGAGTTGCCAAGTGGTTGCTATGGGATCCCAGGTGGTTGCTGTGGTGGTTGCTAGTCATTTGCAAGATCACAAATTCAAATTTAGAATAAAGTTGTAATTAATATTAATATCTAGAATAAAGCTGTTATACAATTAATATGCATTTCTGGAATAAAGTTGTAATAGAATTAATATTTAGAATAACGTTGTAATACAATGATTCATATCTAGAATACATTTGTAATAAAATTAATATCTATAATAAGGTTGTAATGTAATTAATTTAATATAATTATGATTCATATCTATAATACATTAGTTATAGAAGTAATATTTAGTTGTAGTACTATTAATAGAATTATTCGTGTCCAGAGTAAAGCTCAGAGTGAAGTGTTAATAAATCTAATATCTGTAATGAGGTTTGTGTGATTATCCAAAAATCTGTAGTGTCAAAGGTCACGAGCAATCTGCTGATTCATGCTCTCTCTCTCTCTCTCTCTCTCTCTCTCTCTCTCTCTCTATTTTAGCGCAGTGGTAGATGGCGGTTTGTAGGTCATACGCTGCTAAAATGAGCAGAGGAACACTGCCCATAGCTCACATGATCACTGCAGGTCCTGAAAGCTCTGCCCTTCTCATCGGTATTGTACGTCAGCCTTGATCATTCTGTAACACGCTGCCAAACACGCTGGAGGACTAGAGGACTAGAGGTCTGGAGGACTAGAGGTCTGGAGGGTTAGAGGTCTGGAGGGCTAGAGGTCTGGAGGACTAGAGGGCTGGAGGGCTGGAGGGCTAGAGGTCTGGAGGGCTAGAGGTCTGGAGGACTAGAGGGCTGGAGGGCTGGAGGGCTAGAGGGCTGGAGGGCTAGAGGGCTAGAGGGCTGGAGGGCTGGAGGGCTGGAGGGCTAGAAGGCTGGAGGGCTGGAGGGTTGGAAGGTAGAGGGCTGGAGGGCTGGAGGGCTAGCAGGCTGGAGGGCTGGAGGGTTGGGGGGTAGAGGGCTGGAGGATTGGAGGACTAGAGGGCTGGAGGGCTAGAGGACTAGAGGTCTGGAGGTCTGGAGGTCTGGAGGACTAGAGGGCTGGAGGTCTGGAGGACTGGAGGGTTGGAGGACTAGAGGTCTGGAAGGCTAGAGGGCTGTAGGACTAGAGGGCTGTAGGACTAGAGGGCTGGAGGGCTGGAGGACTAGAGGTCTGGAAGACTAGAGGGATGGAGGACTAGAGGGATGGAGGACTAGATGGCTGGAGGACTAGATGGCTGGAGGACTTGAGGGCTGGAGGGCTGGAGGACTAGAAGGCTGGAGGGCTGGAGGTCTAGAGGGCTGAAGGACTAGTGGGCTGGAGGACTAGAGGGCTGAAGGACTAGAGGGCTGGAGGACTAGAGGGCTGGAGGACTAGAGGGCTGGAGGACTAGATGGCTGGAGGACTAGAGGTCTGGAAGACTAGAGGGATGGAGGACTAGAGGGATGGAGGACTAGATGGCTGGAGGACTAGATGGCTGGAGGACTTGAGGGCTGGAGGGCTGGAGGACTAGAAGGCTGGAGGGCTGGAGGTCTAGAGGGCTGAAGGACTAGTGGGCTGGAGGACTAGAGGGCTGAAGGACTAGAGGGCTGGAGGACTAGAGGGCTGGAGGACTAGAGGGCTGGAGGACTAGATGGCTGGAGGACTTGAGGTCTGGAGGGCTGGAGGGCTAGAGGGCTGGAAGGCTGGAAGGCTGGAAGGCTGGAGGTCTGGAGGTCTGGAGGTCTGCAGGACTAGAGGACTAGAGGACTGGAGGGCTGGCCATGACTACAACACAGATATTGTCCAACGCGCCTGTTCGTCATTTGCTCTCATAAACACCCTGATCTAATAAAGCAAACCGAGGGGCGTCGTACTGAGGCCTACCGCACTGAGGTGGCCACCCACCAATCAGAACAAAGACAGGCGGAGAGTGTGTGGTCGCCACTGTGTGTGTCTGAGTGTGTATTAGGTAGAACCCTCAAATCGGTACAGAATCTGCACCCTCACTCTCTGTTGTTCGAGGAACCAAGTGTGGTTCTCCTATGGCACTGCTCTCAGGGAGGTGGAGGGGGTGAGGGGGTTCCCTCAAGCTACCCACTGGATCGCAGACATAATGGCTTAACAGGGAAGTGTGCTTGCCAGGCTGCAGAGTTGTTTTTAGGGGTAAGAATGCCCCCTCCTGTCTGCACCTGGTAGCACACACTGGGTTCTTATGTATCCATACTATGGCCCATATATATATATATATATTGGTGTGTAATAATAATATCTCTATCTGTAATATGTTCATATTTATTATATATAAGTACCTATATGTAATAATAATAATAATATACGCCATGTGCATTACGTATACGTTTCTATGTGTAATAATATACACCATATTTATTACATATACACGTTTCTACATGTAATAATAACATATCCTATATGTATTATATATAAGTACCTATATGTAATAATAATAATATACCCATATGTATTACATATATGTTTGTACATGTAATAATAACATACCCTATATGTATTATATATGTGTCTGTATGTAATATTATATCCAATATTTATTATATATAAGTACCTATATGTGATAATAATATACCACATATGTATTACGTATACGTTTCTACATGTAATAATATACAACATATTTATTATATATACACATTTCTACATGTAATAATAACATACCTTATATGTATTATATATAAGTATCTGTATGTAATATTATATCCCATATTTATTATATATAAGTACCTATATGTAATAATAACATACCTTATATGTATTATATATAAGTATCTGTATGTAATATTATATCCCATATTTATTACGTATACATTTCTACATGTAATAATAATATACACCATATTTATTATATATAAGTATCTATATGTGATAATAATATACCCCATATGTATTACGTATACGTTTCTACATGTAATAATATACACCATATTTATTATATATACACATTTCTACATGTAATAATAACATACCTTATATGTATTATATATAAGTATCTGTATGTATTATTATATCCCATATTTATTATATATAAGTACCTATATGTAATAATAACACACCCCATATGTATAATATATGGGTGTATATATGTAATAATAATATGCCCTATATGTTGTATATGTTAATATCTACGTTAGTATCTGCGCATGATAATAAAGCCTGTCCCCTCTAACACAGAGTCACGCAGCATGTTTGGGCAGTGTTATGTACAGCCGGCTCTTCTGCCTCTCAGGTAATGTGGTATTGTGTAATACGGAGAACTCGTCTCCCACATTGTGACTTAATACACTGAGGAATGCACAGTGCTGATATTACCCATGAGTGCTTGCTGATCTCTGGGGTCATGACCTGGGCAGCATGGGGTGCATGTAAGAGGCTTAGACGAGCCCTACGGACAAATGTCTCTATTACGCCAATTACAAACACACACACACACACACACACACACACACACTCACGTTTATATACAATGTCAGGGCAATGTACTTCAAATATATAGGTACTCATATATGGTGAGTATATATATATATATATATATGTGTGTGTGTGTGTGTGTGTGTGGTAGATATATGGTTATATGTAGTTCCATATAGTTCTATATAACATCCCATATGTTGTATGTATATATTAGAATATGTAAATATATTCATATTCATATACATACATTATTAATACATGTACCTATACACACACCCAATAGGTAAGTATATATTTAATAACAGTATATACCATGTGTAATATATAAAAGTACCATGTGTATTGTATGTATGTATATATGTAATCATAATAAGATGTCCCATAGGTATCTATGTCCCCAATTTCACCTCCTTGGTTCCCGGGCCTCCCTGTCTAGAACGGTTTTAGGCCCGTGGATAAATCCGTGCCCGGCCAACGTCAGTGTGAAAGGCTTGTTTTTTAATGTTCCTTTGTTCAGGAGAGTGACCTCACCGGGCAGGAGGGTGGTGAGGTCATCAGTAAACACGTTGTGATGTGTCCTGCGGCGGAGAGTGGGGCGGCCACGCCTGCTGCGTCATGCCCCAGGTGCACTTTTGTGTGGAAGAAAGGCAGGTTCAGGTGTGCTGCTACAGGAGAAGCAGCGTCGGAGGCTGCGCTCAGGCTAGCGGGGCAGCTCGGCGTGAAGGGTAGCATTAGCGCGCTTGTTACCTTTGTTTTTCTCCCGCGACGCCCTGTAATTGCCCGTTTCAGTTGACAGGAAAGAAGTGCGGGGACGTGTCCGACACTGCTGACCTCGTACGAACGTTTCCTGAACCACGGTGTTGTGATGGAGACGACGTTAAAATAAATAAATAAACAGACAGGAGGCTAATTTCCCTTTACTTACCAGCACGCAGAGCAGTGTAGGAAACTGCGCTATGGTGGACGGGTACGGGTGCTGTGGTCATAGATGGATCTTGGCCTTCTGATTGGGAGATCTCCAGCCATCCAGCCACCCGGAGTCCAAGAACAGGCCTCACTCATCCAGAAGGCCGTCTGCTAGCCGACGTGACAGAACTGGTGATTAGCGTTCTCCTCCAAGCGTGTTGAGCTCCAGTGGTTTTCTGATAGCAGCAGTCTAGGGGAAAAAAGAAAGATGGCGGAAGCATGTGCTAGTCTTCACCCTCCCTATACTGGTAGCGCTGTATGACAATGGAGTGACCAAGCTAGCGGGTTGGAATTGCAGTGGCTCCCACAACACTAAAAAGGCTAAAAGCTAACTGAACTGACCAGCTGTAATCTCTTTAGCCAGCTAGCTAACCGCCCACCATGCTCAGTGGACACTGGAAACACTATCCAGTAAAAATACCTGTCACAGTTCTAAGCTATGCTATGCTAGGATAGCCAGCCTCAGTTGAATCAACCGTTACATCAATAACTGGCGAATCTTTTACTGAATCGATTCCAAATCTGTTGGTAAATTTGCTTTGAACAGGTTCTTTGCACTGAGTCAACTGCTTCGACACAGCCACCCGGTGCACCCCTCCTTCACCCACTAGAAGATGAATCAAGTGAATCGTTCGATTCACTGAAGTGAACAAATGTAAAGCCTCGGTTCAGTGCATTGAATCAAATCGTTGAATAAATGATGAAAACGTTTGGAAAACAGGTTCAAACGTCTCATCACTATTTGGTGGGTTGTTTTGCTATGCTAAACCTCGTGAATCGAATTGTTTGGTTTTCGTAAACTGAACCGAATCCCGGACTGATTCACTGCTTGTTCTTTTATTATTATTATTTATTATTATTATTATTATTTAATTTTTTTTTTAAAGAACGCCTGGAAAAGTTGGAGCAATCAGAAGTGAATCAAAATTTCACAAAGACACATTTTACGACTCATTTCTGAACGAATCACAGGCTAGCGGGATTAGCTGGGCGCGCTTACTTCGTGATCGGTGGCGGTGAAACATGCGAGACGTGATATTATTGGTTAAAGTATTTTCCCCGCCCACTTATGCATTGTGATGTCATCGAAAACGAATCAGAAAACGTTTTTTTTGGGCGGCAAACTTCCTTATATTAATTAACCAGTTAATTAATTATTTAATGAACACATTAAAATGTCACTTTTAATCAAACCAAATGATGATATGAACGGTACATTATATAATACTGTAGTATTACAAAATAATAAACACGCACTTTTAGGATCAAGGCGCGGACACGCTAGCTAAACAAATCGTGCGACTCGCTGAATCGGAGCGTTCTAAGGAACCGATTCGGCGACTGACTCGATCTCCCCATCACCGCTCGCCTCTCTCGCTCTGATGAACTCGGGCGGGGGAGCCGGGCTCCCTCATCATCCAGCGCTCCGGAGGGAGGGGGGAGAAGGTCCCAGCGAAAGGACGACAAGTGTGGGAATGGATTCGACCGATCTGCTCGGGGCGGACGGCGGCATTAGGCGCTTTTTGGTAACCGGGATGAGGAGGCGCGCTCCGGGCAGTTCTGCCCGCGCTCCGTCAACTTTTTCCGGGTAAAAAACGAAGCCTCATCCAGCCCCGCGGAGGCGCCGAGCAGCTCGCCTTTCTGTGGACGCAGTGGATCGGAGCAAATGTGCATTGTAATGTAAAAATGAAGTCGGGAGCGGGGAGAGCGGGTTGACGGACGACCGAGCGACCCCCCCGGCTGAGTTTAAGCGTAGTTTCTCGTTCTTTAAAAACTCCTAAATAAGGGAAAACATGGGAGCACCGCGCTCCTCTCCACCCCGCTTCGGGAGCCGGACCGCGGCGTCGTTCAGCAGCGGCTGATCCGCTGGAGGCGGACGATTCGGCTACGCGTCCAGCATGTTTTTCCTCCCAAAACTGACATAATTCAACAAGCCAAGCAGCCCCGAGGACACCCCGGGGACCAGGACACCCGTGTGCCACCGTTAGCCACGACTAGCCGGCTAAAGTGGAGAGTTTTTACCTCAGAGTAAAGCGAAAGGTGGATGTGTGTGGCTAGCATGGCTAGCAGCCCCTCAGGCAGCCGCGGGGACTCGGTGCTGGTCGAAGCTCGGCTCCAGGGCGGAGCGCCGTGGGGCTTCACCCTCAAAGGTGGCCTCGAACACGGGGAACCCTTAATCATCTCAAAGGTAGGCGGGATAGCGGAGGAACCTAGCTGGGGTCTCCTTCCAGAGGAACACGGTTCCCTGTCCCTGTCCCTGTTATTTTTTTAGGTTTGGTCATTTCTGCACAGAGGTTTGACCCATGAGGTTTGACCCATGGGCCTCCTAATCCTAATCCAGTTTCGAAACTGGATTATATTGGCTAATGTGAACGCTATAGAAGGAGCTCTGCTAATAGGGGCACTTCCCCCCCAAATAAGGTAGGTTTGGTGTCCATCACAGTGGTCAGGGTCAGGGTCATCGCCAGATGTCACCATGAGTACAGCACATACATATATATATATATATAATAAAGCCACTTTATTGACTAAAAAAAAAACCCAAACCCACCAGTGTTCAACGTGGAGGGGGCGACATTTCGGCAGCTCTGAAAATATAACCCCCAACAATTTCTTCAGGGACCGTTTTGCCGCAAGACGCCCTACAAGTCTGTAGGAACTAAGGTCTCAGGCCGAACCGATGTCGGGCTGAGTCTTCAGAAGCATTAGGTGGGAAAACGTCCTGTGAGGGAGCTTTTAGAGCCTCGGGCGGCCGGACCCGCTCACGGTAAGTTTCTCTAGAGAAGCAAGAGGCAATTTTGAAATCGGCTCTTTTCCACGTAATTCTACATAAAAATGGTCGACGAGCTTCTACAACTCCAGCAGCTTCACTGTTTCGGAGCTTTAGCGCTTCATTCGGGGGATCTTCGGTTTAACAGTGTGGTAAGTAACCCTTACCGGGTACCAGGACATCCGCGTGCCACCAGTAGCCCGGGCTAGCCAGCTAAACTCAAGCGCGGCTACAAGGTGAAAGTGTGTGGCTAGCATATGCCTGCTAAAGCTTTTTCGCTCCTGTCCTTTTCGTTACCATGTCCAGTAAGGTCATACGCGATTCCTGCGGGAATGCCTGAGCCACATGCTCCTGAAGGCCACAAGCATCCAGATCCTAATTGAGGGGTACAGGGTCGGACTCTCGGTGTGGCGTTCAGACTAGCGTGAGTAATACAGAGTGACCGTTTACATTCAGAGGAACTCAGTCCGTGTTACAGTCACCGGGCCTGTATGGGCCTCACGTAGGTGCTGGACCGCTGTGCTGGAGGAGGACAGGTGGCCTAAGCGAACCAGTCTAGAATGAACTCGAGTGAACTCGTACCTTCTGGTACGTTTTACTAGATGGCAGAGATGTTTACACGGGTTGTCGAGTCGAGTTTTGAGTCTCTAGGTGCAAATCTGAGTCGAGACTTGATTCTGTGGGTACAATCAGAAGCAAATTTCGGATCTGAGTCGAGTCTAGACTGTCTGGAGTGCGAGTCTGAATCGAGTCTTGAGCAAATCTCTGAATCGAGTCTTGAGTGTCTGGAGTGCGAGTCTGAATCGAGTCTTGAGCAAATCTCTGAATCGAGTCTTGAGTGTCTGGAGTGCGAGTCTGAATCGAGTCTTGAGTGTCTGGAGTGCGAGTCTGAATCGAGTCTTGAGTGTCTGGAGTGCGAGTCTGAATCGAGTCTTGGGTCTCTGAGGTGCGAGTTGGAGAGCAAATCTCTGAATCGGGTCTTGAGTGTCTGGAGTGCGAGTCTGAGTCGAGTCTAGAGTGTCTGGAGTGCGAGTCTGAATCGAGTCTTGAGTGTCTGGAGTGCGAGTCTGAATCGAGTCTTGGGTCTCTGAGGTGCGAGTTGGAGAGCAAATCTCTGAATCGGGTCTTGAGTGTCTGGAGTGCGAGTCTGAATCAAGTCTTGAGTGTCTGGAGTGCGAGTCTGAATCGAGTCTTGAGTGTCTGGAGGGTGCAAGTCTGAATCGAGTCTTGAGTGTCTGGAGTGCGAGTCTGAATCGAGTCTTGAGTGTCTGGAGGGTGCAAGTCTGAATCAAGTCTTGAGTGTCTGGAGGGTGCAAGTCTGAATCGAGTCTTGAGTGTCTGGAGTGCGAGTGTGAATCGAGTCTTGAGTGTCTGGAGTGCGAGTGTGAATCGAGTCTTGAGTGTCTGGAGTGCGAGTCTGAATCGAGTCTTGAGTGTCTGGAGTGCGAGTGTGAATCGAGTCTTGAGTGTCTGGAGTGCGAGTCTGAATCGAGTCTTGAGTGTCTGGAGTGCGAGTGTGAATCGAGTCTTGAGTGTCTGGAGTGCGAGTCTGAATCGAGTCTTGAGTGTCTGGAGTGCAAGTCTGAATCGAGTCTTGAGTGTCTGGAGTGCGAGTCTGAATCAAGTCTTGAGTGTCTGGAGTGCGAGTCTAGAGTGTCTGGAGTGCAAGTCTGAATCGAGTCTTGGGTCTCTGAGGTGCGAGTTGGAGAGCAAATCTCTGAATCAAGGCTTGAGTCTCTGGTATGTGAGTCTGAGTCGAGTCTCAAGTGTCTGGAGTGCGAGTCTGAGTCTTGAGTGTCTGGAGTGCGAGTCTGAGTCGAGTCTCGAGTGTCTGGAGTGCATATCTCAGTCAAGTCTGGAGTGTTTAGATCCTAATTTAGGTCCAGGTTGGGTCTCAAGTTTCTGACTCGAGGGGCAAGTCTGACTCGAGTCTGGAGTTTTTGGGAGTTTTTAGTCCAAACTAAGTCCCTGGGGAACAAGTCTAAATTGAGTATGGAGTCTTTAGGTGCTAGTCCAAGTTGGGTCTCGAGTCTCTGAGAAGCAAGTCTCAAGTGTAAGTTTAACTCGAGTCTCGAGTCTCTGAGGTGCGAGATGGAGTCAAGTCTGAAGTTTCTAAGAGCAAGTCTAAATCGAGTCAGAGGCAAATCTTGAGTCTCTGAGGTGTGAGTCCAAATCGGGTCTCATGTCTCATGTCGGGCAGGTCCTACTCAAGTCTAGAGTTTTTTGGGATGCAAGTCCAAACCAAGTCTTGACTCGGGGGGTGGGGGTGAGCCCAAATTGAGTGTGGGTCCAAGTCTGAGTCGAGTCAGCCAACCTGCGACTCGAAGTGCATCTCCCAAAATTTCCTCTTCTTTCTTATTGATTCGCAATGTGCATGTTGTGAAGAACCCTCAGCCCTCGAACCATCAAAAATAGTCTACAGCTGGTGCTTAATGGCTTTGATCTGCCTTTAATAGAACGTCGTTATGGTTTCTGGGGAAAGATAAGAGGAAAGCCTCCTTTGATTCTGAGATTTGGAGGTGAGACGAGTCTGTAAAAGTTTTTACAGGCGCTGGAGAACTCAGTGGGTGGTGGAGTGTAGAGGAGCTCCAGTAAGGCACATTTTCCCTGTTAAAGCTCCTTCTTGGCTCCACCGTGTGCGTGTGTGTGTGCGTGTGTGTGTGCGTGTGCGTGTGCGTGTGCGTGTGTGTGTGTGTGTGTGCGTGTGTGTGTGTGTGTGTGTGTGTGTGTGTGTGTGTGTGTGTGTGTGTGTTTTGCTGATCGCTGTATTCGTGTGTTGATGGCTGTGTGTCTGCTAATCTCCGGTCCCGTGACCAGCTTGGTCGCACTGTACGCGTGCTTGATTCGCTCTGGGCTGGGAGTTCAGGGCTATGAACAGAGGCAGCGGCGGCGAGACTCGCAGGAAGGGAGGTGGAGGAGGAAGAGGAGGAGGAGGAGACGAGGGTCAGAACATCTCCAAGCCATCAGGCAGCTTTTGTTGGGTGTTCCTGGTATGCAGTGGTCATAACGTCTTATAACGCCTTGGTGCCAGACGCTACAGGCCTTTAGAGGCCTCGTGGAGTCCGTTGGAGCACGGTCCAGAGGCCCAGGGAGTGCTGCTACCCACCTCTCCACACTCGGCCATTGTTTTGTCCTCCAGCTCTGGTGTGGGTATTGTTGCGTCCGTCGATGAATCAGTTCAGGTCAATCATTGACCTTGTCTAAACATGGCTTTGCTTTTCCTCGTTAGCGATATGAACTCGGTCCAAGTCGTGTTGCGTTACGTAGTGTTTGAGGAGCTCATGCGTGAGCCAAGACGTGACGTGAGGAAAGTCTCAAGTGCAGTCCAGACCCAACGTAAACGGAGCGGATGGCCGATCCATTCGGCAGATCCTGGTGACAAAGCAGACCGATTGGGCCAGTCGGACTCCAGACGGACTGCTCTACCCGGCCCTGCCCGGCCCGGCCTGGCTGCAGGGTCTGTTGGGTTTTTATTTATGGAGGGAAACTCGTCGGCCAGTCAGATATTTGGAATGGTACGCAAACGCTGCTGTTACTCACTTCCCAGATAAGGAAGGACTGCAGAAGCAGGCGGGTGAAACCCAGGCCCGGAGGAAGCAGCGAGAGGGAGCGGGCGAGAGCGACCTTTCCTGACCCTTCCCTCTGGTTCGCCTAGGTATTACAATCGTTGGCTTAATCATTACTGACTCTGCTCGACTTTTTGTGCCACTGAAGGACTCATTCCTGGCATCCCTGGAATTTCCCTGGAGTTTCAGAAGCTGCTGTTGCCAGTGGAGACAGACGGTCCAGGCATGGGAATGTCGTGATTTTGAAGGGTTTCTGTTACATTCATACACTAAATGGACAAAAGTATCGGGGACTGGGAAGAAGGCTCACTTCTACTAGATGTTGGAGGAGGAGCATGGCTGTGAGAATTTGATTGCATTCAGCGATTTAGGTCAGGATGTTGGATGATGATCACCACCCAGCCCAAATATTGGATGGAGCACCATCCATCATTCCAGAGAACACAGTTTCTCCACTGCTCCACAGACTGCTCAATGCCGGGGGGCTTTATACCCCTCTATAGCCCACGCCTGGCATTGGGGGGGTCATTTTCCCAACATGCTCATGGAATCTTCTCCAATCTTCTCAAAATCCAACCCAAGCCAAAATGTTAGCCTGAAGAGGCGAAGCCGGCGGACGAGGCGACCCCTCTGCCCTTATTTGGAGAAAGAGATTTCTTGGTGCGAGTAATTCCTCCTCCTTGGCCCGTGAGGAGGAACGCTGGGAATGATCGGGACAGTTTGTGGAATCTCAGCTGCCGTGACGACGGGGGGGATCTAGAAACCCCATTGTCCGGCGCTCTGTGTTTGTTTACAGACCCGGCAGCGGCAAACAGGAATCCCTCACAATGATGTTTTCCATTATGGAGAGGGACGTTGCGCAAGGAGAGAACCAAGGATGGGGTCTCTGTGTGCTCACTTTGCTCCGAAAAGGCGCTTTCCGGGATTCCAATCCTGCAGCGAAAGCTTTGAACCTCCATCCAGATGACTGTGGTCTCTAGAGTTGATCTCCACCAAACATAACGCTGATCAGATACGTCCACCAGTGTGCTGTCCAGTGTGGGACAACTGGGGTGGTTCTTTTTTTGAGGTCTCTCAAAAAGTAGACCTGAAAAAGTAGACAAAAGTATTGGGACACCTACAGGAGCTTTTAGGACATCCCCATTCAGAAAGTCAGAAAGAGCGCAATAGGGCCCGGCTCGCTCTGTACCTTTACCTGGTCAGACAGACGCTCGGTGGCTGAGCTGCTCTCTGTGTGAGCTGTTCCTCCTAAACTGTTCCACTGTTCCTTCATTAATGAAGAGTTGTAAACAGAGAGCGTTACGGAGTCTATGGGTTGTTTACGTCCTGAGCGAGCGCTAAAACCCTGCTCTTCTGGCTGATGGGTGTTGACAATGTGCTGAGTGTGTTTTGCGGGGGTCACTGGGTGTGTGGGGGGGCTTCTGCGGTAAAGTCTGAAAGCTCGGGGCTGTTTATGGCTTTGATGTGGCGCTCGGCGGCTAGCAGGCCTTTGTGGCGTGCTCGGCGCTGAATGGCCGAGCAGAGCTGAAACAATAGCAGAGGAACCCCCACCACCACCGCCGCCCTCGCCCTCGACACCAACGTTGCTGTCACCGAGGCAACGGGACGACCCCGGGACAGGGAGAGTTAAACGAGGGGTTGTGGATCTGGAGAAGAACAGAGGGGACAAAAGTTTTGGGACACCTGCTTTTTTACTGACTCTGAAATCAAGAGGTATTCATTTTGGAGGATGAGCATTGCTGTGAGGATTTGATTGCATTCAGTGCTAGGAGAGAGTTAGTGAGGTCAGGATGTTGGGGATGATCACCACCCCACCTCATCATCCCCACCACCACCACCATCATTCCACAGTTCAACCCCTCCCCAGGGTCCAGTACCCTCCAGGGTACCACCAGGGTCAGTGATGGGACCAGGAGGGGTTAAAAATGGGCCCCAGCTCAACTGGATCCCAGAAACAAGGCATGCACACACCCACCTGGAACCCCCTACCCCACGTTCCACCCACGTGAGCCCTCCACCCTGCATGCTAGCTGGATGCTGATTGGAGTTTCCGTTTCACCTTAAATGGTAGAGGCATGAGGGTCTGGAAGAAGGGCCAATCCCACCGCAGCTAGTTCCTGAGTTAAAAATAAGGTCAAAACCAATAGGAATGAATTACTAGCGAGAGAGCGAGAGACAGAGAGAGAGCGAGAGAGAGAGAGATAGATAGAGAGAGAGAGATGTTCAGGACGTGAGAGGTTTGCTGTGTGATGGTGTAAATGTCACAGAGTGGATTCTTTCAGTGTCTCACCTCTAATCTGCTCTCTGGTGATGGTGTGTGTGTGTGTGTGTTTAAATGTGTCAGCACTCAGCCTCTGCTCACTGGTGATGGTGTGTGTGTGTGTGTGTGTGTGTGTGTGTGTGTGTTTGTGTGTGTTTGTGTGTGTGTGTTTAAATGTGTCAGCACTCAGCCTCTGCTCACTGGTGGCACAGTAGCAGCTCCCCCATGACTTCATCTCTTCCAGTTCTTATAGCTAGTTTTATTTAGATGAGTGGGGGAGGAGGTGAGGGAGGGAGAGGGAGGAGAGAGAAAGGGGAGGTAGATAGGAGTGAGGGAGGAGGTGAGGGAGAAGGAGCAGGAGGTAGATAAAAGAGGAGGTGAGGAAGAGGGAGGTAGATAAAAGAGGAGGTGAGGGAGAGAGAGGTAGATAAAAGAGGAGAGAGGGAGAGGGAGGAGGTGAGGGAGAGAGAGGTAGATAAAAGAGGAGAGAGGGAGAGGGAGGAGGTGAGGGAGAGAGAGGTAGATAAAAGAGGAGAGAGGGAGAGGGAGGAGGTGAGGGACAGAGAGGTAGATAAAAGAGGAGTGAGGGAGAGGGAGGAGGTGAGGGAGGGAGGTAGATAAAAGAGGAGAGAGGGAGGAGGTGAGGGACAGAGAGGTAGATAAAAGAGGAGGTGAGGGACAGAGAGGTAGATAAAAGAGGAGAGAGGGAGAGGGAGGAGGTGAGGAGAGAGAGGTAGATAAAAAGGAGTGAGGGAGAGGAGAGGTCAGGGAGGAGGTGAGGGAGAGAGAGGTAGATAAAAGGAGTGAGGGAGAGGGAGGAGGTCAGGGAGGAGGTGAGGAAGATGGAGGTAGATAAAAGAGGAGTGAGGGAGAGGGAGGAGGTGAGGGAGAGAGAGGTAGATAAAAGAGGAGTGAGGGAGAGGGAGGAGGTCAGGGAGGAGGTGAGGAAGATGGAGGTAGATATAAGAGGAGTGAGGGAGAGGGAGGAAGATGGAGGTAGATAAAAGAG
>NC_132895.1:32969142-33009142 GCF_030463535.1 Salminus brasiliensis | reverse complement strand
GATCACCCTCATCTCCCTGGACTGAAAATGAGTCCCCTTGCTTGTTTAAGATGGTAGTAACTTCAGGCTCCTGCAGATGGCGCTGCACGAGGACGATGAGGCCCCCTGCGGGGTGTGCGAGTGACGGGGACTCAGACTTTGAGAATAGTACAGTGCAGTGAGGGTCTCCATGGATGTGTGGAAAATGGGTCTCAGAGCAGATGCAGTTAATGATTGGCTAAAAGGAGTGATGATTGCATGTGGGCGTGGCCAAAGACCATAGTGTGAAGGACGTAGCTGAATCTGCAGGCAGATGGAAGCTTACGGCCATGCGGGGTTCTACCAGCAGTGGCAGCCTACAGGTAGTTCTCCTCAGAACTGTGGCTGACAGACAGACAGGGGTCGCTGGCGGGGTTTAGAAGTCAGTGCAGGTTCTTCACCACCGACCTCTGAAAGAACCCTCCACAGGGAACCAGAGAACATCAGCATCTGGAGCAGAGTGGCACCCAAGAGGCCCAGGAATGAGGAGAGTTTCCTGTAGGCTGGGATTTCTGCCACTGCTGGTAGACCTGTATGACCGTAAGCTTCCAGCTTAAGTGAAGAACGTTGATGATCTTTGACAAGAACCGGACTGTGATGTTCTAGACGACTTCTGGGTCAGAACATCTCCAGAACATCCTGTCAGTAGTACCTACCAAAAGTGCTGCAAGGAAGGACAGCCAATGAACCGGCGACTAAGCTTTACTGATGCTCATAGAGGCCACACCCACCTCACAACTTACAGGATCTGCTTAAAGGATCTTCTGCTAAGGTCTAAAGGAGTCCATGCCTCGATGGGGCCAGGGGGACCCTCTGGTGGGGGGTGGACTGTAAATGAGCTGAAAGACTGAAAGCTGCCCGTTGGGTTGTACATGAGCTCCACCCTCTCAGGCTGAAGGGACCTGGTCGGGGCGCAGGGGCTGCTGGGATGAGCTCATCCCTGCGGTTTTGCATGGATTTGATTATGGGTTTGAGGTTTACATGTTAAACCAGGGCTCGTCTCTGGGAGGGCTTTTCCGGCTGACCTTTATCTCTGAGGGCTTTCAGTGGACTTCAGCATCTCTCCCTGTCACTGTGTGACCCTGAGTAAAGTCCTGCCACTGTAGGACAGCTGAGTGGCAGCTGAAAGGCTCCTACTCCAGAACCTGGATCGGTTCGTTCTTCTGAGCCTGAGCTTCATCACTGATTCACTCATTTTTATATCTGAGCAGCAATAAACTGAAAAGATTAACACACACACACACACACACACACACACACACACACATGGGATGTAGCAGGGCCCAGCGCTGCACAGGAATGAAAATTTATAGTTATTACTGAATAATTACTGAAAAGTATATACTAAATAATTAATAGTAGATTCTAAATAATTGATTGTAGATACTTAATAATTATAGATACTAAATCATTATAGATACTAAATAATTCTCAGTGGATACTAAAAAATTAATAGTAGATACTGAATCATTTAAAGTAGATACTAAATCATTCATACTAGATACTAAGTAATTCATACTAGATACTAAGTAATTCAAAGTAGATACTAAATAATTAAAAGTAGATACTAAATTTATACTAGATACTAAATAATTAAAAGTAGATACTAAATAATTCAAAGTAGATACTTAATCATTCATACTAGATACTGAATAATTAAAAGTAGATACTAAATAATTCATACTAGATACTAAGTAATTCAAAGTAGACACTAAATAATTAAAAGTAGATACTAAATAATTCATAGTAGATACTAAATAATTCTCAGTGGATACTAAGTAATTAAAAGTAGATACTAAATAATTCAAAGTAGATTCTAAATAATTCATACTATATACTAAATAATTCAAAGTAGATACTAAATAATTCAAAGTAGATACTAAATAATTCATACTATATACTAAATAATTCAAAGTAGATACTAAATAATTCAAAGTAGATACTAAATAATTCATACTAGATACTAAATAATTAAAAGTAGATACTAAATAATTCAAAGTAGAGCTTTATACCTCTCTAGCCCACGCCTGGCATTATTAGGCAGCATGGTGCCAACAGGGCTAGAGACAAGCTGTGTGTGTGCTTTTGCACATCTGTGTCAGCAGTGGGTGCGACTTAAAGTAGCTGAGGGCATTCATTAGACGGGGTGTCCACAAACTTTTTGATTAGGAAGCATGTGTGGGTGGAAAGTCCCGGTTTTCTCCACAGCTCAGGTGTACTGAGGTTAAAGAGTGACCAGGCTGACGACGCTGGTTCCGCTTTATGGAGTCCAGTTCTGCTGTTTACACCAAAATGAGCCCTACAGTAAAACATGTGTGTGTGTGTGTGTGTGTGTGTGTGTGTGTGACCTTCCTTGAGTGTGGAAAATTCCCATAATTATAACTTGTCCAGTTAGAGCTTCTGCCTTGAGGAAGTTGGACACAATTTTTTCTCTTGACCTTGTAGAGCTGTTTACCAACACTGACCACCCCCCTCATCCCCCCCCCCCCCACCACCAAACCCACCCTCCCTCTCTCAACAGTCTCACCACCACCATGTCTCTCTCTCTCTCTCTCTCTCTCTCTCTCTCTAATGGCTTACCAGGTCAGCATTCCAGTAACGGGTCGGGCTGGTTTAGCTTTTTAAAGGCTTTCTCTGCCACATGCATGGGAAGGGTGTGTGTGTGTTTGGTGTGTGTGTGTGTGTGTGTGTGTGTGTGTGCGTGTTTTAAAGGCCACTTTCACTATTACTGCCCCACACTGTTTTTTTACTCTGGTACCTCAGGATGCACAATATATATTTTGAGTCTCGAGTCTCTGAGGTTCGGTTCTAAGTCGAGTCTCGATGCTCTGAGGTTCTGTTCTGAGTCATGTCTCGAGTCTCTGAGGTTCGATTCTGAGTCGAGTCTCTAAGGTTCGATTCTGAGTCGAGTCTCTAAGGTTCGATTCTGAGCCGAGTCTCTGAGGTTAGATTCTGAGTCGAGTCTCGAGTCTCTAAGGTTCAATTCTGAGTTGAGTCTGAAGTCTCTGAGGTTCGATTCTGAGTCGAGTCTCGATTCTATAAGGTTCGATTCTGAGTCGAGTCTCTAAGGTTCGATTCTGAGTCGAGTCTCGAGTCTCTGAATTTCGATTCTGAGTCGAGTCTCTGAGGTTCGATTCTGAGTCGAGTCTCTAAGGTTCGATTCTGAGTCGAGTCTCGAGTCTCTGAGGTTCGATTCTGAGCCGAGTCTCTGAGGTTAGATTCTGAGTCGAGTCTCGAGTCTCTAAGGTTCAATTCTGAGTTGAGTCTGAAGTCTCTGAGGTTCGATTCTGAGTCGAGTCTCGATTCTATAAGGTTCGATTCTGAGTCGAGTCTCTAAGGTTCGATTCTGAGTCGAGTCTCGAGTCTCTGAATTTCGATTCTGAGTCGAGTCTCTGAGGTTCGATTCTGAGTCGAGTCTCTAAGGTTCGATTCTGAGTCGAGTCTCGAGTCTCTGAGGTTCGATTCTGAGTCGAGTCTCTGAGGTTCGATTCTGAGTCGAGTCTCGAGTCTCTGAGGTTATAAGGCGGATATAATGCGTATATCAGGCGTTTATAATGCGTATATAAGGTGTTTATAAGGCGGATATAAGACATGTAAGGCATATGTAAGGTGTTTATAAGGCATATATAAGGCGTTTAGGGTCTTATATTAGACTCACTTGGAGTTTCCGAGGGAAGAAGGTGGAGAGGTCGGCATGTGTGGAATGTTTGGGGCGGCACTAGGCTCAAGTCCCTGGACCTGACTTCAGCTTCCACAGTGTCCAATAAAGCCTCCTGAGTGTCACATTGACTCAGGTCTAACTCCTGACCTTCCTCGGGTCTGACTCCACCTTCCAACACTGTAATTAGAACCACTGTCAGAACTGCACTAATTAGAAGGGTTGCCTGGTGACCTTTGTAGGGTGTGTTTTGACTGAGAAACTGTACAAGAAGGTGCTAAAAGCCTCGCTGCCAAATACTGCAATGTGTCCCTGTCCTCGAGTCTCTGGAGTGCAAGTCCGAGTCGAGTCTCTGGAGTGCAAGTCCGAGTCGAGTCTCTGGAGTTCAAGTCCGAGTCGAGTCTCTGGAGTTCAAGTCCGAGTCGAGTCTCTGGAGTTCAAGTCCGAGTCGAGTCTCTGGAGTTCAAGCCCGAGTCGAGTCTCTGAAGTTCAAGTCCGAGTCGAGTATCTGAAGTTCAAGTCCGAGTCGGGTCTCTGGAGTTCAAGTCCGAGTCGAGTCTCTGGAGTTCAAGTCCGAGTCGCATCTCTGGGGTGCAAATCCGAGTCGAGTCTCTGGAGTTCAAGTCCGAGTCGCATCTCTGGGGTACAAATCCGAGTCACTTCTCTGGAGTGCAAGTCCGAGCCGACTGGGAAATCTGAGGTAAATCTTTAAGGTCCAAATCTGAGACGAGTCTCTGAGGTACGAGTCTGTAAGAAGTCTCAAGTCTCCAGGGTGTAGATCTGAGTCAAGTCTTGAGTCTCTGAGATACGAGTCTGAGTCCCAAGTGTCTGAGGCTCCAGGTGCGATACCTGTAATGTGTCCATGCCTCGAGTCTCTGGAGTGCTCGTCTGAGTCGAGGCTGAAGTCTCTAAGGTACCAGTCCTCATTTGTTTACCACTAATGAGAACTGCAGCTTCTGAGTGGTCTGGAATGTCCTGGACAGAATCAGACACTGTATCAACAGCGACTCGCTGCCTCACACTAATAAAAATCCATCAGAGGCTTAAGTCATGTTTAAAAGACTGGCAGCGCTACTGACACAGAGATAAAAGAGGGAGGAAGGAGTCGTGGGGGAGTTTGTGCGAGAGCGAGGAATGAGAAGAATCCTCCTAAAAGAAGCGTAGTTTATTGTAGAGTGTTTAGTTTTACGGTAAATTTTAGCGCTCAGTCTTTGTTTTGCTCCGTCTCTAAAAAAAGAGGCAGAGAAAGAACAGGACGAAGAACAGACCTGGACACTAATCTG
The DNA here is from genome assembly GCF_030463535.1 of Salminus brasiliensis. Taxonomy (NCBI): domain Eukaryota; kingdom Metazoa; phylum Chordata; class Actinopteri; order Characiformes; family Bryconidae; genus Salminus; species Salminus brasiliensis. The sequence goes on along the minus strand of NC_132895.1, from coordinate 33,004,183 downwards.
TGTGTGTGTGTGTGTGTGTGTGTGTGTGTGTGTATTCCCATTTACTGGAAGGAAAAGTATTTGCTTCCAGTGCAAAACACACACCACAGCTGCAGGCGTGCGAGTCAGAGATGCGTGTCAGGATGTAAGTCCAAGTTCTGGTCTTGAGTCTCTGAGTCCCTGGAATGTGAGTCAGAGTCGTGTCTTAAGTCTATGAGGTGCGAGCACTTGTCTTGAGTGTCTGGGAAGTGAGTCTGCGGCGAGTCTGGAGTCTCTAAGGTACAAGTCTGAGGCGAGTCTCTGAGATGCGAGAGATCCGGGAGATGTCTCAAGTCTCCAGGGTGTAGATGTGAGTCGAGTCTTGACTCTCTAAGATGCGAGTCTGGGTCGAGTCTTGAGTTTTGAAGGTGCGAGTCTGAGCGCGAGGGTAAAGTACAAGTCTGAATCGTCCAAGTTGAGGCTCGGGTCTCTGAGGTTCGAGTCAGGTCTTGGGTCCTGGAGGTGCAAATCTTTAAGTCTCTGAGTTGAACCTTGAGTCTTTGCGGTGCAACTCTGAGTCAACTCACTGAGATGCGAGTCAGAGAGACGTCTCAAGTCTCTGGGGTGCGAGTCTGAGTCATGTCTCAAATCTTTGACTCGACTTAAGTCTCGAGTCTCTGGCTTGCTAGTCCGGGTTGAATCTGGAGTCTCTGAGGTGCAGGTCTGAGAGATTTGAGTCCACATCGAGTGGCAAGTCCGAGTCAAGTCATGTCTCAAATCTTTGGGATGCGAATTCGAGTCAGACCTCGAGTCTCGGGCTTGCAGATCTGGCTTGAATCTGGAGTCTCTGAGGTGCGAGTCAAAGTCTTAAATCTCTCTCAAAACTAGGGTGCATGTTGTGCAAGTTTCTGAGGCGCGAGTCTCCCAGGTCGAGTCTCGGGTCCTAGGGGTGCGAGTCCGAGCCCTTAAGCCCCTGTTTTACAGCACCTACGTATGCCAAGCTTCTGAGCAGGTAAATGAGCTCTTTTTTTGGGGGGGGGAGTAATCTGCCTCGGTGGCACAGGCAGCGCTCTGTTCCCTAAGCTCGGTTAATTGCGCTAATCGATGTTAGAATAACACTGGCGGGATCCGATTAAGGCTTTCCAGCGGGCGAATTTCATGCTTCATTGGACAGCTGAGTGCGTCAGGAATGAGCTCGTGTTCTCCGAAGGGACGTTCGCCTGGGGGGCGAGATTTCCGCCACAGAGCCCAGACTTAGTTTTTTCAATAAACGGCATGTTTCACAGAGAAGTCCTCCGAGGGGGGGAACCGTCAGATAAGTTCTCTGGGGAGGATTAGGGACCGGGAGGGTAAGGGGTAGAACATCGGGGAATGGAAAACCGTGAACGGGATGCGGTGAAACCGGAGGGGTCCGAGCGGGATGGTGCTCCTGAGGAATCCAGGAATGAAGAAGTGAAATAGAAGACTTTCCCACGACGCCCTGGACCCAGTCAGGTACAGGAGGTGCCAGGTGTGACGTCTCTGATCACATCTCGCTTAGAAGCCAACAGAAGCTGCACTGATTTGAATGCATTTCACTGAATTTGCCTGCAGACTCACACACACACACACACACACACACACACACACACACTTCCTTGTAGGTATTCTTTGTCATGTGCAGCATGAGGAAGTGTGTGTTTCGGCTCTGGGCGAACTGTAGCTGCGTGTTGGGGGTTTTCTGCTGGTCATTTATCGAAGGTTATCTAAAGGTTTTGCCAGATGTTCAAAGTCCTGGTCTCCAACGCTGCATTCATCAGACCTGTTGATCTGTCGCAGATTTCCCCCCGGGCGGGCTGGTGGGCGGGCTGGTGGGCAAGCGGGCAGGCAGGAGAGGCAGTTAGATTGGCTAAGAATTCTGCTTTCAGCCAGGCTACGTACTTTTCTCTGTTTTGTCTGTATCCGCTATGAATTATTCAGTATCCACTATGAATTATTCAGTATCCGCTATGAATTTTTTAGTATCTGCTATGAATCATTCAGTATCCGCTATGAATTATTCAGTATCCGCTATGAATTATTCAGTATCCACTATGAATTTTCCAGTATCCGCTATGAATCACTCAGTATCCACTATGAATCATTCAGTATCCACTATGAATCATTCAGTATCTACTATGAATTATTCAGTATCCGCTATGAATGATCCATTATCCGCTATGAATTATTCAGTATCCACTATGAATCATTCAGTATCCACTATGAATCATTCAGTATCTACTATGAATTATTCAGTATCCGCTATGAATTTTCCAGTATCCGCTATGAATTTTCCAGTATCCGCAATGAATCACTCAGTATCCACTATGAATCATTCAGTATCCACTATGGATCATTCAGTATCCACTATGAATCATTCAGTATCTACTATGAATTATTCAGTATCCGCTATGAATTTTCCAGTATCCGCTATGAATCACTCAGTATCCACTATGAATCATTCAGTATCCACTATGAATCATTCAGTATCCACTATGAATCATTCAGTATCTACTATGAATTATTCAGTATCCGCTATGAATGATCCATTATCCGCTATGAATTATTCAGGATCCACTATGAATTTTCCAGTATCCACTATGAATCATTCAGTATCCACTATGAATCATTCAGTATCTACTATGAATTATTCAGTATCCGCTATGAATTATTCAGGATCCACTATGAATTTTCCAGTATCCGCTATGAATCATTCAGTATCCGCTATGAATCATTCAGTATCCACTATGAATTATTCAGTATCCGCTATGAATCATTCAGTATCCGCTATGAATCATTCAGTATCCGCTATGAATCATTCAGTATCCAGTATGAATTATTCAGTTCTATTGAGTTCTATTTAATTTTGTCATGGACCATGGACCCTAAACCACACGCCCCCGCTGGAGACTACATTACCCACAATTACTTTCCCTCCAGTTTCTAAATGAAACGCTCAAGCCAATCCAGTTGGGTGCAGATGCTCTGAACCAAACCACATGAGTATCTACACAACTCTCTCTCACACACACACACACACACACACACACACACAAGCACAGGTGTTACTGTCTCCTCTGCCTCTCTGCCTGTATCCGGTACACGGATACAACAGAGCAATATTCACAGAGAAAATGTGTGTGTGTGTGTGTGTGTGTGTGTGTGATTAAAGGCCAGACTGGTGCCTCCTTAGCCAAATACAGACTTAACCTGGCAAACAGAAGTTGCTAATCAGCGCTTGGCATGTGTGTGAGGATGCCGTGTGAAACGAGTAATTACACCTGTACCTGTGTTTGTGTCCGTGTAGAGAGCGCTGCGCCGGCCCCTGCTGTAACGAGTCCCGCCCCCTCACACCGCCTCCCTCCTGCCAGCGGGCACGCAAAGGCCGATGCAGCGGAGGAGTTCAACTACGCATTAAACACAGGTCTGCATGCCATACCGTATATCCATCTTTACATATATGTATATATACACACACATACACCACGTGGACAAAAGTATTGGGACACATACACGCGTATCATAACACCTACAGGAGCCATAGGCAGTTCTAGCACAACTCCAGAGCCTGGCATTGTGCTTGGGGATGTAAGGCCGGGAACCAGTTCCTGTGCTGACGTTGAAGCCCGAGCAGGTCTGGAGCTCTGCAGTTATGGTGGTCTCCTTGCCCGGTGGTGCCGGGCTGTACGGTTTGGGTGTGTGTGTTTATACCTGGTACCATCCTGGTCCTGTGCTCCCATCTGTTTTTGGAATGTTGTTTTGGCATCACCACAGCAGACAGAAACTGCTTACATACACACTTTCCCTTCTGTGTGTTTTAGTGTGTGTGTGTGTGTGTGTTTCAGTGCATGTGTGTGTGTGTTTCAGTGCGTGTGTGTGTATGTTTCAGTGCGTGTGTGTGTATGTTTCAGTGTGTGTGTGTGTGTATGTTTCAGTGTGTGTGTGTGTATGTTTCAGTGTGTGTGTGTTTCAGTGCATGTGTGTGTGTTTCAGTGTGTGTGTGTTTCAGTGTGTGTGTGTGTGTGTGTTTCAGTGCATGTGTGTGGTAGAAGGTCATTCATAGAGCTCAGTTGTTTGTGTTACCTGGTAAAATTCTGTAAGGGCTGCATGTGCTGAGGCTCAGACTGGTGGTCCTGCAGCTGGTCTTTCTACGTAGCTTAGCCAACAATGCTACACAAGAATACACAGAGGATACGGAATAATTCATAGCGGTAACTGTATAATACATAGTGGATACTGAATAGTTCACAGTGGATACTGAATAATTCATAGTGGATACTGAATAATTCATAATGGATACTGAATAGTTCACAGTGGATACTGAATAATTCATAGTGGATACTGAATAATTCACAGTGGATACTGAATAGTTCACAGTGGATACTGAATAATTCATAGCAGATACTGAATAATACATAGTGGATACTAAATAATACATAGCGGATAATGAATAATTCATAGCGGATACTGAATAATACATAGAGGATAATGAATAATTCATCATTCAAAGTGGATAACGAAGAATTCACAGCGGATACTGAATAATTCACAGCGGATACTGAATAATTCATAGTAGATACTGAATAATTCATAGTGGATACTGAATAATACATAGCGGATACTGAATAATACATAGAGGATAATGAATAATTCATAGTGGATACTGAATAGTTCATACTGGACACTGCATAATAATGAATAATAATGAATCATTTGTTTTTAAGATCTAGTTTGTTTTTAACGTTTAGAAACCTTAATCTAGAGTGTTTAAGATCTAGCTAACATTATCTAGCTTAGCTAACATCAGTGTCTTCCACTGTCAGGAACCACAGCCGCGAGCGCACATGGCGTTAGCACCGTGCTAACGGAGATAGAAGCTTCCAGACCCCGTTAGCCTCGCAGCTCCAGTGCAAACTGAAGAGGTGAACTTCAGCTGGTGAGCATGCCTTGTCTGGGGTTTCAGGAGGAGCTGTGTAGCTGTGTTCCCTCGACCCGTTCCCTGAACCGCCTCTCTCCTCCCTCGCCCCGCTCCGGCCTCCGCTCTGTATACACAGGCTATAAATACAGCTGCTGCTGCCTCCTGCGGCCCTCCTCGTCCTAATAAGGTGGCGGCGGGAAGGTCGTTCGGTGGAATTCCTCAATAACTGGATTCCTCAGCGCCGCTACCAGCGGAATCCAGGACCGGGGGGTGGGGGAAGAGGGGGGGGTTGGGGGGTTTAAGTCGCTATGGTCACGGGCTGAGAGGGTTCTTGAGGCGTTCTTCTAATTGTGTAAGAGGACCGTTCTAGTCCGCTGGAGCTGGAGAATGGCTCTGTGGACAAAAGTATCCAGACACCCGGTCTAGCTAGTAATCACACAGCTGTGATAACCTCTCTAGAAAAGCCCTGGAGAACCAGCTAGAACCAGCTGCTCTGTGCCTCCAAGGTCACCGTGCCCAATGCTGAACGTGGGCTAGAGGGCTATAAAGACCACCAGCACTGGTTTGTGCCCCGCCCCCAGATAAAACAAAGATTTTGACTGGTTCTTAAAGGCTTAAGCTTAACTGTCTGTTGTCCCGCCTCCAGCTAAAATGGAGATTTTTGATTGGTTCTGTCTCTTAGCTTGACTGTTGTCCCGCCTCCAGCTAAAACAGATTTTTGATTGGTTCTGCCTTTAAGCTTAACCGCCTGTTGTCCCGCCTCCCGCTAAAACAAAGATGTTGATTGGTTCTGCTGCTTAGTTTGACCGCCTGTTGCCCCGCCCCCATCTAAGAGTTTCCCAGCCTTGCTTCAGAGCTCCCCCTACAGTTTAGGAGTGTAAATCACTTTTACTCCACTGCAATAAATACCAATCACGCTCTGAGCGCCCCCTCGTGGCCAGCTGTACACATATATGCATTTCTGGACAAGCTGAGAGCTGCAGAAGCTTGATCTGAAGGTGGAGCCGCATGTGGGCTGAATACTACAGGACTCTACACTAATATGACTCTATGGGTTCTGCAGCGGTTCTGGAGAGGTTCTCCTCCTGCAGCTCCACCACCAAACCTCCATAGTGCAGTAGCAGCAGCAGCGCTCCGGCCCGGAGTGGGAATGACGGAGACGCTGTTACAGAACGTGGCTTTAATGGTTTGACGGTCAGTCTTTTACACTGAAAATATACAAACGTCTCCCTGCCTCGGTGTACAAGTGTGTGTGAGTGTGTGTGTGTAAGTGTGTGTTTGAGTGATGGTTTTCTAAGTGTGCAGTTTCATCACTGAGAGGCGCAGACCCTCACACAAAGCCCTCCGATGCACAGCATCAATCACAGTGTCTGGAACAGCGCCCAGAGTCTGTGTGCAGCCATCACTGACCTCACAGTCCTGTCCCAACGACGTCCTGAGAGCCTCCTAAGAGACGGTCATCTCTCAGGTCTGATCAGACTGGGGGCTATAGGGGTTTCTTCTGGGGGCAGTGACGATGCCCACCACAGCCACGGCCCCTCTGCACATCATGGGCTTTATGTGATAGGAGGACTATGAGGCTCTGGTGAGGAACAGGGTTTGTTGTTTGGTGAGTGGTCCATGTCATGAGTTAGGCCAACAGATGGCGCACTGCTTGTTTTTTGTAGACACACACACACACACACACACACAGCTCCATATTTCCTGCCTGCCCCTTAGATGAACCCACCGAGGCGGCGAGATTTACATTCGGCTGTTTTTCATATTTTGCTTATCCCGAGTGTTGAACAATACCGATCTGATCAGAGTACCTTAATCCTGAGTATCAGACAATAGCAATCCAATCTGAGTATCTTAATCCTGAGTATCAGACAATAGCAATCCGATCTGAGTACCTTAATCCTAAGTATCGGACAATAGCAATCCGATCAGAGTACCGTAATCCTGAGTATCGAACAATACCGATCTGATCAGAGTACCTTAATCCTGAGTATCGGACAATAGCAATCCGATCTGAGTATCTTAATCCTGAGTATCGGACAATAGCAATCCGATCTGAGTATCTTAATCCTGAGTATCGAACAATACCGATCTGATCAGAGTATCTTAATCCTGAGTATCGGACAATAGCAATCCGATCAGAATACTTTAATCCTGAGTATCAAACAATACCGATCCGTTTAGAGTACCTTAATCCGAAGTATCGAACAATACAGATCCGATCAGAGTACCTTAATCCTAAGTATCAGACAATAGCAATCCGATCAGAGTACCTTAATCCTAAGTATCGGACAATAGCAATCCGATCAGAATACTTTAATCCTGAGTATCGAACAATACCGATCCGTTTAGAGTACCTTAATCCGAAGTATCGAACAATACAGATCCGATCAGAGTACCTTAATCCTAAGTATCAGACAATAGCAATCCGATCAGAGTACCTTAATCCTAAGTATCGGACAATAGCAATCCGATCAGAGTACCGTAATCCTGAGGATCGAACAATACCGATCTGATCAGAGTACCTTAATCCTGAGTATTGGACAATAGCAATCCAATCTGAGTATCTTAATCCTGAGTGTTGAACAATACAGATCTGATCAGAGTACCTTGATGCGGAGTATGGAATGATACCGATTCGATCAGAGTATCCTGATCCTGAGTATCGAACAATACAGATCCGATCCGAGTACCTTGATGTGCAGTATCGAACGATACCGATCTGATCCGAGTATCTTAATCCTGAGTATCGAACAATACCGATCCGATCTGAGTATCTTAAGGCTAAATGTTGAACGAGACAGATCTGATCCGAGTATCTTAATGCTGAGTGTTGAACAATACATATCCAAACCGAGTACCTTAATGGTGAGTTTCGAACGATACCAATCCGATCTGAGTATCTTAATTCTGAGTATTAAACAATACAGATTCGATCTGAGTATCTTAACGCAGAGTATCAAATGATACAGATCCAATCCCAGTGCCTCAATGCCATACAGAACCAAGTGTACTGAATGATAGCGATCCGATCAAAGTACGCTAATGCTGTGTATAGAAATATATTCGAGTACCTGAATCATGAGTATCGAACAATACCGATCCGATCTGCAAATCGGATGATGCCAATCCGATATCGATCCAAGAACTGTAATGCTAAGTATAAGCTAATAACAATCCATTACTGATCGAAGTACCTTAATGATGAATATCAGCCAATAGCAAACCAATCCGATGCGGATCCTGAGTATTGATTAATAGCGATCCGATTTCATAGCGATCAAAGTACCAGTACTGATCCAGGTACCTTAATGCTGAGTAACTGACAATAGCAATCCAATACCTGTCCAGCTCTACCACCATAAGCAGAGCTTGATCGGTTAGATCAGATTTACAGAAAGGTAGGGAGGTACGGAGAGGATTGCTAAGTATTGTTTGATAACGATCCGAACCCAAACTGATCCAGGTACCGATCAGAGTACCGCAATGCTGAGTATACCGATCCAATATCTGTTCTGCTCTACAACCGCAGGTTAGACTGGTTAGATCAGATTTACAGAAAAGTGGGTAGGTATGGACAGGACTTATTAACCCCTTAAACCGTCACAGTCTGTTTGTGCATTACAGAGCCACGCTGACAAAGGGACAAAGGGACACAGCTAATCAATACAGCACGTCTTCAGGGTGTCTCGAGTCACTGGGGAGGTCTAACTAAGTGGGAAGTCCCTTGATTCCTAACCTGCCCCCCTTTTGTCCCCCTCAGTTACGGATACCACGGATATAAAAGTGACGTATGGCTCATGCATACCGAGTCTATCACCGTCCCTTGCCTCCCTAGACAGCTAGCTCCTAAACCCGGTCCTCCGGCCTTCTGTCAGTTGCAACATTACCGCCATGGTTCCTCTGGGATCAGCAGAGTAGTGACGGAATCTCTCAGCGACGGCCAGAGATAAGAATCTGAGGTCCCCGTGGGAGTCTGGGGGGGACAACAGTTACTGTTGCCTTGCCCCCTCCTTCCGAGTTCACCTCTTCTTCTTCTTCTTGTTCTTCAAAAGGGGCATAATGGAGTGGCTTGTCTGGCATTTGATATCCCATCTCTACATGTTTCCCTTACATGGGAAGATTCACAGGACCACACGTTTGGGATTTGTTGCCCTCTATAGTGGACATGTCCACTTAGACATGCCTGGAATTTTTGCCAGATACGAGCTCTGGAATGTGGATGTTTACTTGAGCTTGCGTCGGTAATGCTCAAGACAGTGTAAGAGATTGTGATCGTAGTTAGTTAATAGAGTCCTCCAGTAATTGCAGAACCTGCTTCGACGTTACAGTATGGGATATACCGTCATCACAGATCATCATCATGCCGATCCTTCTTGTAAAAAGTTTGTGGACGCCCCTTCTAATCGAGCCCTCACAGCAAAGCTAGCAAAGCTCCATCCTCCAAAATCTGAGGAAACAGTGTAATGAACAAATGTCCCAATACTTTTGTCAATTTAGTGTACCTTTTAAGACTTATGATTTAAGGATTAAACCCTTGCCTCCACACGAGGGATCAGCTAACGGGTTTTGTTGAGTAGAGTATAGTAAAATATCCCTGGATCTAAGATAGGATAAGTCTCAGAAGAGGTTAGCTGATTATGAATCCCTCTTGGGTTCGTAGACGTATGTGAGGCGTAAAGGGTGAAGATTTCGGAGAGGTCCAGCGATGAAGAACCAGTCGTGTACTGCTGAGGTGACAACAGTGAGAAAAGCCATGTGGAGAGATCTTGGACCCATGAAGACGTGGGGAATAAAAGCGGGCCAAGAATTGCGCCCTGGGGAACACCGCTCATAACATAAAGAGGCGCCGAAAGCGGTCATCTCCAGCCTACCTGGTCCAGTCAGCCTTAAAGATACGATGGCGATAGACAGGTCCAAGTCAGAAGGTGGCGGAAATCATGACTGAGGTCCCTGAGGACAGGTTCGGTAACTGCTTCAGTTTGGACCTTCGTGGAGGGGGGTGTTGTTCTGGAGACAGGATTTGTTCCCCTTGTTCAGGTGTCAACGGACAGTAGGTCTCAGAGTCCACACCCCGTCCCCTCTCCCCTACATCCCACCATCTTTCTCCCACCACCGCCGTCTCCCTCCCTTCTGTCTAATCCTCTCTCCAGTTTCAGTTTCCTCAGATCAAACAGATTTGCAACCAGTGTTCCCCAGGCTCAGATAAGGTTTCTGCGTCCAGACACACCCTGCTATAGACCGACCCCACAGAGGACAGACAGACAGAGAGAGAGGGAGGGTGGGAGGGGAGAGACAGAGCAAGACGGAGCATAGATGGGGACGGATGGAAAGAAGACGTGGGTAGCCACAGATGGCGGGAGAGGTTCTCGAAGGCCTGGGTGTGAACGATCTGTGTGTGTTACAGATCTGTTGCATTCCTGGGGCTCGGCTTACGTTGGGAGGGTCCGCTTGTCCGAGGGGAAAATCCTGGAGTCTCCCAGGAGACGCACCACGGAAAAGTGCGGAAATCCGCAGCTATTGTCCTCGAGCTGAAAGAGAGGTGCCAGGGCTGCGGGACGGCTTTGTGTAACACTCCCCTACCCGGAGTCCCGTACTCCAGACCAGAGACTGGACGAGGGGGAGGTTGCGTGGACCCCATGTCATCACTATATCCCTAAAATCAAGAGGCAGGTGAAGACACCTGTCGCGCAACAACCCTCCCCGCGGGACATGACATGAGGGTTCATTAGCATAGCTGTGATGTGAACACACCCTAAACCTGCTGGCCTAGATCTTTCCTGCCCATTTCAGCCCTGATGATGCCCCCCGGGCATGGATGTGCCCCATGAATTCACACTGGGGTCACGTGTTGACAGATAGGTCCGGAGAGAAAGAGGGAGGAAGACGAGAAAGGAGAGAAAGATGAAGGCACAGAGACGCCTTTGTTCGGCCATGTGTGCGCATGCTATCATGTGTTAGCGTTCGCTCCCAGCGTTCAAATTGGAATAGAGCTCTGCATCTGAGCCGCGTTTCCACGTCCTCCTCCTCCTCGACCCTTTTTCTCAATCTTTGGGATTTCTTTCACCTCATTTCTGCCCACCTAACGCATCTGCCTCTGTCTCTCTCGCGCTCGCTCTCGCGCTCGCTCTCTCCCCGCCCCCTCTCGGGTGCTGATTCGTCAGAGGCAGGATGTTTATCTTGCTGCCTTATCGCTGGAGTGGTAATGACGTTTAATTGCGCACTTTAATGACAGGACGGTCTGCGTCTCCATGTTGCTAACCGCCTGACACCGTTTGCGATTTGCCATTCGAGCGCGAGAGTTCAGCGGGTACGGAGCGAATGGAGCTGCTGGGCGCGTTTTACCGCAGGAAACTGCGCAGGAAGCAGAAGAGGTCCGAACTCGGGAGGTCAGATGGCGCGCTGTGCAAGACGCCCTCTGAGACTAGTGTCAACAGCCTGGCAACTGGCCTCATCTCCAAGGTGCTCAGATTCACCTCCAGGTAAAGGTCGTTTAGTTGCCTAGTCACCTCTAGGCACTTACCCTTTCAGGGGATGGTCTCTAGGTGCTGGTCGCATCCAGTAGTGCTCCTCAGGGACGTCTAGGGCGTTCTAGGTAACTGTCAGTAGTCAGTTATCTGTAGGAACTTCCATTGCCATTCCAGGTAACAGTCTCTGGGCACTTCATGGCATCGGTAACTAGGCGCTTGGTAAACTGGTGTTCCAGGTAACTGTCCTCAGGTGCTGGTTGTAGCTGGTAATGATCACTAGGCGCTTGGTGTTCCAGGTAACTGTCCTCTAGATGCTGGTTGTGCTTGGTATTGGTCCCTGGAAACTCTATGTATTTGTTGTGTCCAGTAGTGCTCTAGGTAACGGTCAGTAGGGTTCCTTTAGGTGTCTGCTGCTGATGTTAATGTTGGTGCTTGTTGTACCTGGTAATGGTACCATTAACTTGCTGTGTCTAACTTGTTCTAGCTAACTGTCAGTAGTTGATTGCTGTGAACGTACAAGACCCTCGAGGAACTTTGGGAGGTCAGTGTGTGACGGAACCCCTTTAGGAAGGTACGTTTAGGAACCTTCAAGAAAAGGTTCTCCACAGTTTCAGATTGAAGAACTACCAAAAGTTCCTCAAGGATTTTGCCGCTTCCAACTTCTTACTTCAAGTTAGTAAAGAGAACAGCAGTCCAACAGGAGCTGTAGTTGGAAGTCTAATCTGTCAACCGTTTATGCTGTCAATTTTTTAAAAGTTGCGGATTGGACACAGGAAGTGATTAGATTAGATTAGACTGCTGACTTTCGCCTTTGATTGATGTCTCTTTTTTGTCTGGTTCGACGTGGTTTTAGAATTCGTACCTAAAAGTTCGTGCACAACAAAAGGACTTTTTTTAATCGGTCTGATCAACATTTTCGAAAAACCACAAAAGGAATTTTGATTACTGGGTCGAGCAAATATGTGAGATATGTGGAGTTATTATCCTCCCCTGATGAGATAACTGCTTTGTTCCTCCTATGCATCTAGACAGCACAATTTCCTGTTTACCCACCCAGTCTTAAGTGCTGCCTGTCCAATCAGAAGATCAGCTTCAACACAGGGCTGGACCAAGATCAGTAGACCTACATCTTTATTTATTTGTTTTTGTTCATTGGAACTTTCTTACAATCCGTTTTTTGCTCGTTCTTCAAAGCCAAGGGAGGTTTGCATGGACGTGGAACTGTAGACTTTTTTAGAAGGTGAGTTTTAATCATTTTAATCATTGAAGTATGTGGACCATCGACGTCCCTCAGGACCGAGCTCACCATAGGATACACCATGACAATAATGGGAGTGGCTAGGGCCAGCATACTGGCCTAGCACACCACTCTACTCCAGTAAGTGTAGAGTCCTTGGGCAAGACTCCTAACTCTACGTTCTCCTACACTATATGTCCAGATATTTGCGGACACCCCTTCTATAACGAACGTCCCCCCTTGTCTAGTCCCTGTAGAGAAGAAGTGCTGCCAATAGAATAGGACTTTGGACTTTCTGGAGCACCATGCTGCCTAATTCCAGGCTATAGAGGGGTATAAAGCCCCCCAGCATTGAGCGGTGGAGCAGTGGAGGAACTGTGTTCTCTGGAATGATGGTGGTGGAGCTCTTCTTCTTCTTCTTCTCTGGACAGTAGAGACAGTTACTCCAACAAAAGCAGGAGAAACTCTTTTTAATCCCCTTGATTTCAGAAGAAACCATGATTGAGCAGGTGTCCCAATACTTTTGTCTGTATAGTGCACCCGCGGAACATGATTCTGATGTAAGTCAGTCTGGATAAGAGCTGTACATGTAAACTCTGCCCCGTATTATCAGCTAATTCAGATACTATCAGGGCCCTAATGTACACTTTGTAAACAGGAGCTCCAGCTGAACGAAGTCCTGATTAGCTTAGGCTGGCCTCTAGCCGCTTTCTGGGCCTGCAAATCCTCAGGGGACATTTTTGACTCGATTCAGAATTGTCCAATTTGCCCCCCAACCCTAAGCCCTAGTGGGCTGCTGCACAGACAGCAAGTTTTCTAACCCCCAAATGCTTCCAGCGTAACCCTCAAAGTCCATGGAGGAACATGGAGCAGGGGTCTGTGCGCTCGAGATGCTCTGGACTGGGAAGTGTGTATTTGGAGGTGTTTATCTGATCTGGCTCTGATAGAGGAGAGCCAGCTCCACATTCCTCTTGCACTTTGCAGAAGGCCTTTTGGACGCATCCCCAGTGGCCTAGAAAATTCGGCGCAGTCATTGGTCAGTTTGAGCCGAGTGTTAAAATCGCTTGCCCCGGGCTTGCCTGTTATCTCTTCAAGTGCCTCCTCGGGAAGCGTACGTCCGCCCTCGTCTTTGGCCTCCTCTTCAGGCACGACCGGCCGTTAGAAGGTTGCGGCTTGTGTGTGAGGGTAGTGTAGCGGCAGTGCCTGAGCAAGTGTGTGAGAGTAAACAGTGGTGCAGGGCTCGGTGATGCCTATTGTTGGATGTGTCTTTGTCCGTGGCCTAGATGCCTGGCCTGGTCCCCGTCTGCTTTGCACTTTGGCAACTGTGCTCATCTTTGTGTGTGTGTCTCTCTCTCTCTCTCTCTCTCTCTCTCTCTCTTGCTTGTAGGCGCAGCGAGCCTGGGTCCCGCCCCCACTCCTGGCACTCCACGAAGCTGGGTGAGGGCCCTCTGGACCCTGACAGCATGATGCAGATATCCCAGGGTGCCGTGGGGGCTCCGTGGCACCAGAGCTACCACTCCAGGTCAGTGGCAGTACCCTTTCCTTCGAGGGCTGCAGCGGTCAGACAGTACAGTTAGACAGTCAAGTCGCCAGCGCCCAGCACAGGTTACTACTAGATTTTGGAGGAGCACTGCTGTGAGGATTTGATTGCATTCAGCAAGTGAGGTCTCTGAATGCAATCATTCCCAACTGCCCCAGTTCATCCCATCCACTGCTCCACAGCTCAGTGCTGGGGGGCTTTATACCCCTCTATAAGGCAGCATGGTGCCAATAGGTTCATGTATAGCTTTAGAAGTGGTGTCCACAAACCTTTGGACATGTATCAACCAGGCGTCCATGTCACCTCACTCTCCTTTCAGCCCCCGAAGCAAAAACACAAAAATAAATAGCAAGGATGCCTAAGAAAATCACTAAATTACCAGCCATTAAGAAAAATGCTCGGAGCAGATTCTGTTGTTAACCCAAGCTTCTCTGTTTGACAAACGATTATTGTCTGCAGAATTTCAACCAGACTGAAAATCAACCTCACATGCCATACATTATACAGAGAAAAGTATTTGGACACCTGCTCATTCAAGAGTATTTAAAAAAGGGTGTATCCTTCCCAACTCAGCCCATCCAAAAGTACTGGATGGAGCTCCACCACCATCACCATCATTCCAGAGAACACAGCTCCTCCACTGCTCCACAGCTCAGTGCTGGGGGGCTTTATACCCCTCTACTAGCCCACACCTGGCATTAGGCAGCATGGAGCCAATAAGGTCATCAGTGTTGATCAGCTCCAGAGAGAGTCCTATTCTATTGGCAGTACTCCTTCTCTACAGGGACTAGAGACAAGCGGTGTGAAGTGGTTAGAAGTGGTGTCCACAAACATTTGGACATGCAGTGTACTTCATGGTGCTTGGGCATGGTGCATGGTGCTCATCTACTGAGCAGCAGGCTGGGCAGTGATTGGTCGATTTGGGGTTGAGGGAGGACTTAGGGGAGAGCTACTGTGCCCGCGGAAGGGTCACGGACATTGTGTTAATTGTGCCAGTCGACATACCAGTGCGCTGGTGCCAGCTAACCCGCCCCATACAAGGGCGGTCGCCACCACATCCCCATGGGATCGCTGCCCCGAACATTACAAGTTTCACTCGACGAACTTCCAAAAGGAGGGCCAGCTCCTCTGCTGTGTAACCAGTACTAAGTGTTTATTGGAAGGGCCGTAAAGGATTAGACTTTGCGATTGTTTAAAGTTCAGCGATCAGACATCCGATATCTAATTCCAGGCTGTAAAGATAACGCGCACACACACAGAGTGGAAATAATAGCACCTTGTTGGAAGATATGCAGCTGTATTATCTCTAAACAGGGACCAAACGACTGTCTTTGAAGGCCTTCCAAGTTCATAACAACCATTAATTTAATCGGCACCCCTAGCGCACACAAAGGACAGTACTGTCCGGTTTCCAATAACGTCGGAATCACCGGGTATACCTCATCCTAGTCACTTTCCGCAAGGGTGCCGTCTCACTAAACCACTGAGCGGTTTAGGGGTCTTAACATCGGCGGTGGCCGGTGGTAAGCTCAGTAACAGGGCAACAGAGTGAGGGGGAAAGTGGGTGGGATGATCCCAGCCGACGGACTACAGGGAGCGCAGCATGCCAGGCTCTTCTGCAGTGTACTTCCACTTATTATTTTCTCTCTCTTCTTTATTGTCTTGCACAGCGCCTCCACCACCGACCTGTCCGGCTACGATGCCGGGTTTCTTAGGAAAAGTCCAGACCAGTACAGTTCACGGGGCAGCATGGAGAGCCTTGATCCCCCGCACCCGGCCTACAGTTCTTGCAACCAGCTCTCGGCCTCCAAATCCACCAACAGCATCGACCACCTGCACAGCAAGCGCGACTCGGCGTACAGTTCTTTCTCCACCAGCTCCAGCATCCCAGAGTACCTTGCCGCTGCACCGTCATTCAGCAAGGAACGCTCATATTCCATGGAAAGCGTGCCCCAGCACAGGATTTCGGAGGGCATGCAGCAGGCAGATATCCGCTACGTCCGCACCGTCTACGACCCCCAGCAGGGTGTGTCCGAGGAACACGAGGTATCCTCCGCGGCACTGCTGAGGGCCAATGAAATGAAGGCACAGTCCCGGAGTGGGAGTGTCCAGGGTGGGATTTGTCACCGTGCCAACAGTAGCAGCAGTAGCGCTAGCAGCGGAAGCAGCACCGGCGCTGGTATGTCCACGTCGCACCGCCACAGCGTGGGCCCGGTATGGGGCCAACCGCATAACCACAACTCCTATGAAAACCTGAAGGGGGCACCGGCACCTCCCTTACGCAGCGACAGCTTCGCGGCCATCCGAAACCACGAGCGGCCCAACTCCTGGTCAAGTCTTGAGCATGCTCGGTCTTTGCGGTCCCTTCACAAGGGTTCCTGGCATCACTCCAGCGGCTCTGTGGCATCAGGGAAGGCATCGTTCGGACTCGAGGGTCAGCTTCACACCGTTATAGAAAAGAGTCCCGAGAGTAGCCCCACCATTAAACCTAAACAGAGTTTCCCTCCTTCCTCCTCTCAGCCTGGACGGACCATTCTGCCCACTGGCGTGTACCCCGTTCCACAGCCAGAGCCCCATTTTGCACAGATACCTACTACCAACCCCAGCTCCAGCAGTGTGTACCCAGCACTTGCCAAGGAGAGCAATCACGTCCCACATCCCTCACGGGACCACTGTGGAGGGTCAGATGCCGGAGTCAGGATGGCGGTAGAAAATGGATACCAAAGCGCTGCGTCCCACCCCAGCTCCGGCCAGCCCCATGCTTCTGTGCAGCCCAAACAGTCCAACCAAGTGCAAGACGACCCCCAGTCCAAATACGGTTTTTACAGGTCTCATTTACAGCCGCAGTGTCCGTCCACAGGCCCGGAGAGAAGAGACCCATTCACCCCCGTTCAGTCCAGGGGGGAGAGACCCAGATATTCCCATGGCATGGACGTTATGGAATCCTACAGACAACCCAGAGAAGAAGAGTTGAGCAGATTTCCGGAGCAGAGCGTTCTCCCGCACCTCACCCAGACGTCCGTTAAAGCTGCACAGGGACAGGTGGCGCAACTTCAGAGAGGCAGTGCAGCTCAAGCTCAAGGAAGTGATCATAAAAGCAGTTCTTCAGGACGACACCACAGTGACTCCAGTGCCTACCAACAGAGGGACCAGGATGCAGATCATCCACTGACGCGACTAGAGAATGCATTAGCGGAGGTCCAGAGATGCGCCAGCCCACAAAGCAGCACCCAGAGTGAGCGGGGCATGTCCGTGCTGGAGAAAATCAGCCACTTCGAGAGACAGCAGAGCAAACCCCGCAGTCACAGCAGCCTTGCTAGTTACGGCTCCTCGACGCGTCTAAGTCAGGTGGCCCGAAGTTCCAAAAGCTCCCTCTCTGGTCTGGAAGATCTGCAGAACATCTCTTTCCCTCAAGGGAGAACCCGGAGTGCCTCTGCCATGGAAAGCCACGAGGGAACTGCAGAAACGCAGCAGGACTTCCGCACAAGGTACGGAAGCAACAGTCGGACTCAACCCAGGAAACCACATGACCTGCACAGGAGCAAGAGCTCTTTCCAGCTTGGTGAGGAAAATGGTAACGACTCCCACGGAAGCAAGTGCACTTTTCAACTAGGTGAGGAAAATCTCCAGGACATCCAGTGGAGGGACGACGTTCAGGACATCTTAGGCACCTCGTTTAATCGGACATACAGGGACAGCATCAAAGACGCTCAGTCCAAGGTGCTGAGATCCACGTCTTTCCGAAGACGAGACTTGAGCGTCAACCCTCCTCCTGTGCCGGTCAAGCACATGTCTCTGGAAAGAAAAGGACCCAAGACGAGCCCCAAACCCACCACATCTCCACACACTCCTAAAGAGCGACACGTGGTCCCTGTTGAAGTACCTGCTGATATGGCTCTTCCTCCCGAGCTTCCCAGTGTCCCTCCAGTAGGGCCTCCAGTCATGCGGATATGCGGACGCAAGCGACTGACTACGGAACAGAAGAAACTCTCGTACTCTGAGCCAGAAAACATGCATGAAGTTGGCATTTCTGACCAAGAGTCGGGTCCATTTCAGAGGAAAGTACCATCGCAGTTTCTTTTTCCCGATACGAGTGTTGCAGATCGCCGCAGGATGTTTGAACTCGCGTCCAATCGCGGTGCAGGCCCTAAACCAGCAACGTCAAGGCCTGATTTGAAACAGATGCAGCAGGAAGCTCTGGCCGAGTACGTGGAGCGCAAGACGGGTCGGCGGATGGACGGACGTCCCCATCGTCCCCACAGTGCCTACATGCAGTCAGCGTCCTCCTCTTCCACGGACTCGCACAGCCTAACATCTACGCCCAGTCTGTGCTCTCTTCAAGATCTAGGCCCGGAGGGTGTTTCCATGCTTAGTCCTCGCCAGTCCTCCACGCTCACCTCCAATATGCAGCGGCCTTTCTACCCCAACAGGGGCGCACAGGTACAGCCTCACCTCGAGATGTACCACCTCAGGCCACAGGGTCAGTCCGCAGAGCCTCAGAGACCAGAAAGGTCAGAGTCAGAGAGACCTGTCCCAGTCCAAGTTTCAGCTCCAGCCTTGGATCAGCTCTACAGTGGTCCAGTTCCTCAAAGCATGGGTGGAGTCTTCGAAAGATCTGTCCCGACCAGGAGCTCGGGGAAGTCCGCTTCTGCAGAGGACCTCTTGGATCACACTGGAGACCGTCCCATTACTCAGCACTTCAGGTCGAGATCCTCTCCGATTGTGGATCATTACAACAAGGTAAAGTGCCTGTTTGCATATTAACACATACCTCACATGATGTCCTGTTTGTAACGATTAGGAACACGCAATATTTGGACAAAAGTATTCGGACACCTGCTCTGCTTATTCCTTGTTTCTTCTGAAATCAAGGGTATTAAGGGTTGATTCTGCTTTCTTCTGGAGTAACTGCCTCTAGCGTTTAGGGACGAAGGCTTTTTTTACTAGATTTTGGAGGAGCACTGCTGTGAGGATTTGATTGCATTCAGCGTCAGAAGCGTTCATTAGGGGCTTTACACCCCTCTAGCCCACGTCTGGCATATTAAGGCATGGTGCCAACAGGTTCATGTTTACCTGCTCCATATAGGTCAGGCTTGGGAAGGACCTTTGCGACGTGACTTCATACCTTAAGTTAAACACTAACTTTCATGACTGTCTGGCTATAGCAACGCAATCTTACTGCACCACAAAAAGCAAAAGGACATGACATCAACCAAGACACATGACCTCTCCGAGACTAGCTAGTTTTGTGGTGGTTGGCTGTAAATGCAAAACAGGGCAAATTCTGAGGAATGCTTGTGATTAGAAAACGAGGTAAAGGTTGCACTCCACACCCAGCCACAACACAATGCACCCCACCCTGCAGATGTCCTGACCTTGAGCTGCAGGGCAGGCTGACGAGTTAAAGAGGATTCTGCAAGCAAAGCAGTAAAACCTGGGGTCAAGTGTTAGCCTGCTTTAAAAACATGTTTTTATGCTTTTAAGCCACGTTTAACCAATATTCCGAAGTCCGTCCCAAACTCCAAAGTGGTTACAGTCGACCCCCCACAATGTTCTCTCCAGTTTTTAGCCTTTCCAATCCCACCCTCTTGCTGGGGTGACTAGCCCCATCACACAATGCTAGCAGAGCTTCCTTCTAGGACACATGAACCTCCATTAGATCTTTTCAAACCGCCGCTGACTCTGTGCCACTGGACAGCCGAACAGTCTTGGAGAAGAGCGCTAACTGCTAATTCGGCTAACCAGGCTGTTTGGGAGAATTAGGTCCATCCTAGCAACTCTGAGAGTGCAACTCCTGGTGGAACCACCGGAATGTCTTGTGAGCCATATTCTTCAATTAAGAAGATTTTTTGGACGTAATAAACGACGTGTTGGTAAAAACCAGCTCTGATAAACGTGGATGAAGCACAGGGCTGGACAGAAACAGCATGGTCACTGAGGTGGTCTGGCTCTGGTAGTGGGGGAGGTGGGTTGACCGGGGCGTCGTCCCATCTCTCATTTTTCTCCAGCACAACAAGGGACAGATAAATGGCTCAGTGGCCACTCCAGGAAATGTTCAATGCTCTTCACTTCCTGTGTGGTGCCACCAAGCCTGGCTGCAGGCTGGATGCTGATTGATGTGCGAGTGATAAAGGCGATTCCTTCGTGACCACGGGGAGGAGTCGCGAGAGATAACGGAGAAACCGCCGAGGTTTCAGGCAGGAAGCGGTCGGGATGGTTAAGGAGAGGCTATTTATCTCCCAGAACGATTAGGCCTCACATAAACAGCAGGTTTTTTCCACACAGCAGTGAGACAGTGAGTTAGGGGCTCGAGCTACTGTGACCATAGCTGTAGAACATGCTCTTGGTCATCAGCTCGTGTCCCCGTAGCAAAACCTGTACGTCTGTAAACTGTTGCTGTGTGAAAGTATCTTAATTGGATAAGAAACCTCTGTGGCTGTGGCTGTGTTGGTGGCACCACCGTAAATAACTCGCAGGGAGAGCGAGGTAGGCGAAAGTACAGCCTTCTATGCGTCCCTCACGTTGGCTCGGATGTTAAGCAATACGTCCACTAGAGAGCAGTTTAGAGTCTAAAGTTTTTTGGCGCTGCAATCAGCAGCTGGAGCCGGAGCCAGAGCGAGCACAACTGGCCTTGTGTTAAACCAGCGTTTAACTGTGTGAATCAGTTCGCTAGAGCGCCACCTGGTGGTCTGGTATCTTTGGTTACACTGCCTTTTGCGGGGGTAAAACATGCTGGAGTTTGTTTCATTAGCTTGACTTTGTATTTTAGGGGCTCCCAAGTGTTAGTTAGTGGCTCCTGGCTGACAAGGGGTGGATCTACACAGATCAGGAAGGTGATGGAGGTGCTGAAGCAGGAAAAATGGACAAGCGTAAGAACATGAGAACCAGACCGTGATGTTCTAGATGATGACTGGGTCAGAACATCAAGCTGGAGAGGCTGTTCCCGGGATTCAGTGGTCAGCACCTACCGAAAGTGACACAGGGACACCAGGCTCATGGATACTCCCTTGTGGAGGCCATGCTTTGAAGCCTCAGGGCTGTTTAGGGTATCTACTCTCATCAGTAATAATGATAATCAGAATCATCTCCAAGGTCAGCTGATCCTGCTGATCCATTACTACGGTCTGCTAATCTACATGACCTTGTATTCCTACAAAACACGTAGCCAGCATCAGCAAACAGGAATCACACGACCGCCACCACAGAGCCGCATTTCCTCGTAATGGTTAACCGGTCGGGTGTTTTCCACATTTCTCGTTAGCGATATTTAGGTGGTTAGGTGATCACGGCATGCTCCTGAGCCGAAAAATGAACGTGATATGCCCCACATAACCAGAGTGCTCCTGCCTCACTGTAATTACAGAATAATGGTCAACTTCCTGCGCTCCCATTCCTTTCCCTGTTGCTGTTCCAGCTCCGCACTAACCCCCTTTTTTTCTACTTGTAGGACTTCTTGGCCGGAGACCTCCGAATGTTTGGGATCGTCTCTAAAGAGCCGCCCGAAAACAGGTGTGTGTGTGTGTGTGTGTGTGTGTCGGACTGTTTATTAACTTTGTCTTCTAAATGAGACGACCTCTTCAGAGTTAACGTCCTTACGCCCACGGCATCACGTGGGAAAGCTGGAAATCGGTCGCCGGGGACGATCCCACAGTACCGTACTGCACATACTCGCAGAGTAGTCCCGTGTTATCCGATGCACTGTACGAACCCTTATTATCCCATCACACATTGGAGACTATGGTATTGCAAGATACAATCCGATGCCTGATACGAACCCATGTTATCTGATGCGCATTATGATCCCGTGGGATCTGATGTGCGATTTGCTCCCATGTTGTCCAATGCATGATGCGATCCCATGTCATCCCATCACACACTGGATAACATGGATAACGATACAATCCAATGCCTGATACGATCCCATGATATCCAACGCATGGTACAATTGGATAGTATGGTACTGCACAATACAGTCCGATGCACAAAATCCCATGTACGATACAGTACCATGGTATCCGAGGCACTGTACGAACCCTTATTATCCAGTGCATGATACAATCCCATATTTTCCCATCACACGTTGGATACTAAGGTATTGCAAGATAAAATCCGATGCATGATACGATCCCATGTTATCCGATGCACAATGCTATACATGGCGGTGAGCTCAGAAATGATATCGGAGGTATTTCTAACATCATATTCCTCTTAAACAGTCTCAGTCATTCCCGTCTGAGATGTTCTGCAGACAGGCTCTAAATTAAAGCAGTAGATGTTTATCACCGAATATCAGGAATGGAGGAGTCCCGGAGGTCAGTGCGTCAGATCTGTCCGGTGCAGAGTAAGCACGTCCATGGCAGATGAAAACTGTTTAAAAAGCACTGACTTTTATGGCAATCCTGATCTTCCCTCTGCCTTAATTGGTCAGCGCCTCCATCAGCTGTAAGCTCCGCTGTTGCTATTTTGGATCTGGTGTTGTCATGTGAAAGAATTCCGAGTTGGCATTATGGGGTAGATTATCTTTGGCTTTGGAAGAAAATGAGCGAGAAATGAGCGAAACCGCGAAATCTACGCAGCCCGTTCGGCCTCTCACTCTGTGTTTGTGTTTGGAACAGAGCCCTGGGTTGCGGCCCACCTGAGCGGCTGTCGACGGGCTCGGCCCGCGCGGAGCGGAACTACCCGCAGAACCTGGGACCCAGCCAGGCGAACACGCCCGTGGTAAGAAGGGAAAGGAGTCGGCACTCGGACCGACCCCGGGCACACAGCGCCTCGGGCCTGGCTGCTTCCGTAGGCCTCCCTTGCCCGTTCTCCCCTCCAGGCTCCCGCGCCACCGGCGAGACGCAGTGCCAGCCGAACCTGGACACTATCACTTTCCCCGGCACCGGAACACCGGGAACATCAGGAACGTCGCCGCGAAATGCTGCCAGAGACGACCCCTCGACCACTCAGAAGACCGCCGCACCAAAGACAACATCCGACTTTACACCTCCGCACCTGGAGGTCCAGGTCCCAGGGTCACACGCGCCTTTCTTTTCCGAACCGCCTCCCAGGTCGTCCCATTCCGGACCGCCCACCTCTCCCAAAAGCCCCACCTCTCCCGTCAAGCCACTCCTGTCTCTACGGATCTCTGAGTCCAGTCTCCACTTTGCTCCGCCCACATCCATATCCCAGGAGGAAAATGAGGTATTTTTTGCCCCGCTCTCTCCATCTCTACCCCCACCACCACCACCACCTCCATCACAGCCACTGCCAATCAGAGAGACTGACATTACAGAAGACCTTCCCCTCCCTTGCCCGCCACTCACACCCCAGATGAAGGGGGAGGAGCCACGGGACAGTGCAGCACCTCAAGAACTGCAGAGACTGAACAGGTAGCTGATTATTAATTAACTGATTTATTAATTAATTGATTCTTTTATTACTGTTTAATCATCTAATGATGGGTATTGGGTCAGGCTCAGGTCAGGTCTCGGCCCGCGGTGTGGTGCTGCAGATTAACTGATGGACTTTGCACTTTCTCATTCCAGTGTTTCCGAGCATCGGTCCGTTACGACTGTCCTCCAGCAGAGAGATGGACAGCTGGATGACGTCTCCTCCATGCCAGTGGCCTCTGACCCAAGCTCCGCCCCCGTGATCTCTGAAGCTGAGGCTCCCCAGCGCCCTGAGAGCGGTTCTGTGGAGAAGAAGAAGGAGGAGGAGGAGGCCTCAGATAACCCAGGCCTGGAGTCTCCCCTGCTGTCCCGGAGAGAGCGCTCAGCGGCCGAGGTGAAGGTGGAGGCTTTGGCACGAGAGCTGGTGCACAGGGACGAGGCTCTCGCTCCTCT
Organism: Salminus brasiliensis; assembly: GCF_030463535.1. Taxonomy (NCBI): domain Eukaryota; kingdom Metazoa; phylum Chordata; class Actinopteri; order Characiformes; family Bryconidae; genus Salminus; species Salminus brasiliensis. The sequence continues at coordinate 32,980,218 of NC_132895.1, read as the reverse complement.
ACTGGACGCCTGGTCCAGCACCAGCACTCTGGACCTGATGGAGGACATATTCCCCTCTCGCTCCTCGTCTCTGCACCAGCAGGCCAAGAGCAGCAGCAGTAGCCATCCGGGAGACAGGTGAGACATGGGGGTGGGGGGGTAATTCACTGACCCCACGCTGACGGACAGAGCTGTGGGTCGGCAGAGCGTCAGCGGGGGTTATGTAACTGAGTGATGAGGGAGGTTCTGAACCCGGAGGGACAGTAAACACTGCAGCTCTTTGTTGGCGCTGATGTCATTAGCTCTCAGTTATTGCTGTTAAGGTTGTGTGCCTTGAAGAGCAACAGCGCCACCCTTCTGCACATAAACGAAAAGGGGGGAGGGGGGCTGTCCAAAAGCCCCAGTGATTGATTGCATCCATTCAGCTTCTTGGAGTTGCACCCATTGCTGACACATATAAGTCCCTGTAGAGAAGAATGTAACCCACCGGCGTGGGTGGAGCTCCATCCAGGACTCTTGGGATGGGGAGTTGGGGATGATTATGAGGCGGGTGGTGGTCATGCATCCAACATCTGGACAGTGGAGACAGTTACTCCAACACAAGCAGGATCAGCGAACAGAGAACGAGCAGGTGTCCCAATACTTTTGTCTAGATGGTATATTCCAGGTCTTCTGAGAAAAAAAAAAAAGTCCTGCACCAGCTTCTCCAACGGCAGGCTAACACCGCCACCTAGTGCTGAAGGATCCGCTTAGCTTCAAAGACGTGGAGTAAACAGTGATTCAGTAACAGTAACGTAAGCCTGTGTACCTTAACTCCGCCCCCTTCGATAGCCAAAATCACTAGAAAGCACTGGAGGCTCGAGAGAAGTCATCCCAGAGGTGCAGAAGCCTTCCCCGGACAGTACAGACAACAGTCACTCCAACACAAGCAGGATCAGCTCACTTTTAAATGTCCTTGAATAGGGAACAGCAGGTGTCCACAAACTTTTGGCTAATGTCTCTACGTTTGAACAAGCCAGGCGACGTCTCATGCCCTATCTAGTGCCCTACGTAGGGGAGCAGGGGGGGGGCGATATTTATTCAGATTCAGCCGATCAGCCAAGACATGCTTTGTGTCTGACGTGTGCCTCTTTCATGTAGAACGGGAGATGCTAGGCTAATATGCTAACACACACTGCCTTGTTTATGGACCGAAGGACGTCCCATTTACCAACCTGATGTTAGCGACGTTAGCCTAGCATCTCCCGTTCCGAGCGGAAGAAGGGCGCGTCAGATACCAAGCACGTGTTTGATTGGCTGATCGACTGAATCTGGGCTCTTTCAGTCTGAAACACACGAAAGTCCAGCTTCCAAAAAGCCCCTTAATATACACTAGATTGACAAAAGTATTGGGACACCTGCCTGCTCATTCATTGTTTCTTCTGAAATTAAGGGTGTTAATAAAGAGCTGATCCTGCTTGTGTTGGATGAACTGTCTCTAATGTCCAGAGAAGAAGACTTTCTGCTAGATTTTGGAGGAGGAGCGTTGCTGTGAGGGTCCGGTGGGGGCCGAGGCAGACGCACTGAAGGCCTGATGTCATTATGGGCATTGTTTCAGGCAAGGCACGCATGAGGATCACAGTTACTCACGCCCTGCTTGCTGGGTGGAATCTACATTGTTGTTGGGGGGGGGGGGGGGGTCTCCTGCTCTCTCTCGCTCTCTCTCTCTCTCGCTCGCCTGCTCGTTCACTCACCGTCAGAAATGCTGGCTCCACTATCCCACAGACAGAGCTTTCTCTGTAGTACCTCACGGTACAGTCTGGCCCTTCATCCAGTCGGTGGTGGGGGCTTAAGTGATCTTCCTCACTCAGGCTTCTGGAAATGCCTCCTCAGCTCGATCGACGCTCTCGGAGGTCAATATTCTGCGATGTATCGTTTAAAAACACCATTATACGCCACAAGGACAAAAGTATTTGGACACCTACTCATTTATGTGTGATCCTGATTTTGCTGGAGTAACCGTCTCTACCGTCCAGCGAAGAACGCTTTCCACTAGATTGTGGAGGAGGAGCATTGCTGTGAAGAGGTCGGAGAGGTCAAGATGGTGCATGATCACCACTCCACCTCATCCCTAACTTCCCCAGCCCCTCCCATCCAATGGCGTGGTGCCGATAGGTTCATCAGTGTTGATCTGCTTCAGAGAGAGTCCTATTCTATTGGCAGTACTTCTTCTCTACAGTGTGTGTGTGTGTGCATTTGCACATCTGTGTCAGCAATGGATGCATTCATTAGAAAGGGTGTCCACAAACTTTTGGACAGATGGCATATACATTAAATCTGATCTTTGCATACCGTCAGCATTCATTAGCACACAGCTAACCGTTGTTTCTGCTCGTCTTTGTGCACGTTACTTCACGCAGGGCTCCCGCTGCACTGTTGCCCGCGGACACGCCGGCAAAAGTTGGGATGGAGACGGACCTGGACGAGGAGGAGTCCAATCTGAACCAGAAGAAGGTCAAACTAAATCTTCCAGCTACCTTTTTTTAATTAGCATGATCGCTAATTGTTTACATAAACAGTTATGCAGCAGGGTACCAGATTTCGGAGAACCACAGGGTTCTATTTTAGGGGCCTATGAAAGTGATGGAAACTTTGGGGGTTAAGCACAACCCCTGGTGAGGCGCAAGGTCTAGAACTTTAATGGTTTTGGAGGATGTAGCCTAGCATGCTGTTGCTGAGTGCATGATCTCCTCTCGTCCTGCAGGTGGAGCTGTTGCAGGCTCTGGACATGAGCGTGGCAGTGCTGCGCGGGGAGAGAGCCAGCCTGGCGGAGGAGCAGCAGCGCTACAGTGCGCTGGGCTGCAGCATGGAGGCGCTGGTGCAGCAGCGCTGCAAACCCAACGAGAAAGAGAAGTACCGCATGTTCATCGGAGATCTGGAGAAGATCGTCAACCTGCTGCTGTCCCTGAGCGGCCGCCTGGCCCGGGTGGAGAACGCCCTCAACGCCCTGGGCAAGGAGACAGACCCGGACAGCGCTGAGGAGCGGGTCAGTGTCATACTGCACTGTTACATTTACACACTCTCATACTGTCAGTATGGACGCTAAGTGGACGAAAGTATTGGGACACCTGCTCATTCGTTGTCTCTTCTGAAATCAAGGCTATTTAAAAAGCTGATCCTGCTTTTGTTGGAGTAACTGTCTCTACTGTCCAGGGAAGAAGGCTGTAAGAGCGTTAGTGAGGTCAGGACGTTGGATGATCACCGCCCAGAGATCGAGGCGAAGTGCTGTGTCCACACACTTTTGGACGCATGTCGTACATAGTGATTTTGGTCTAGTGTCCTCAGAACATCAGGAATTACTCACATGCTCCTGATGAATTAGGAGAATACAGTGTTTTCACAGTAACTCTGACTGGTCCAGCCCTCTGAAGAATTTTAGTTTGCATGAGGTTGTGGGTTCAAATCCCAGGGTGTCCAGCTTTTTGCTGGTTGCAGCCCACATAACTAACCACAAAAGTGCTAGATTAGAAGATTACAGATTGATTAGTGGTTTTTAAACTGTGGGGATTAGTGAATGTCTTGGGCCAGAAGGCAGAAGGTTGTGGGTTCAAATTATAGGTCTTCCTAACTTTTTACAGTTCTCAGTCCACACAACCAACCACAGAAGTGTCAGATTAGAAGATTACAGATTGATTAGTGGTTTTTAAACTGTGGGGACTAGTGAGTGTCGAGAACCGGCAAGCATAAGGTTGTAGGTTCAAATCCCAGGGTTCCCAAATTCAGCTATTTGCTCTCAACAGACCAGGGAAGCCAGGTAGTGCTTCCATAAATAGTCATCAGGCATCCTAAAAAACAAGGAATTCCCAAAAATTCCAGAAAGCTGGTAATACTGGAAGTACTGGTGTCTGGCAGCATATCCACATTATAATGGGAGCTTTTAGAGGTGGTCAACTGCTAGGTACCTCTTTAAAAGGATCATTGGAGTGGTGCTTGTGCATGTGTTGTCCACCAGGGGGCGCCAGAGTTACATTTGAAGTAGAATAGTCCAGCAAGATCTGATCTCATCTCTCTGGAGACTGATGGAAGGCCAAGTACTGTTAAGGCTACGGTCGCTGCCCCATAATATGTATATTCCCATTTATTGGAGGTTATTGGAGGTTTTCCTGCACCACAGCAAAGTTTGGGTCGGGACTGGTGAACGTCTAGAGCCAGCAAGTGGGATGTTGTGGTTTCAAATCCCAATGTTCTCAACATTAGCAGTTCGCAGCCCAGACAACCGAGCACGAACGTGCTGGATTGAAAGTTAGGGCTAAATTACAGCTTGACTCTTATGTCAGTTAGACAGTTAGCATGAGGTTATGGGTTCAAATCCCAGGGTTCCCACCTTTAGCAGTTAACAGTTCACAGAGCCAACCACAAAAAAGCTAGATTTGAAGAATAGAGCTCGATTAGTGGGTTTTAGATTGGGAGGGGGGGGTTAGTGAATGTGGAGAGCCAGCCAGTGGAAGGTTGTGGGTTCAGAGCGTACCGGAGGTTCACACAACCGACCACAGAAGTGCTATATTCACAGATTAGGGCCTGAATAGTAGTGAATGTGGCTGTGGGATCAAATCCCAAATACCCAGACTGAACTGCAGTGTGTGTGTGTGTGTGTGTGTGTCGCTCTGCAGGAGTCTCTGCAGCAGAAGCGGAGGCAGCTGTGCAGCCAGCAGGAGGACGCGCGGGAACTGAAGGAGAACCTGGACCGGCGAGAGCGTGTGGTTCTGGACTTCCTGGGCGGCTACCTGAGCCCGGCTCAGCTGCGGGACTACCAACGGTACGTCCGCGCCAAGCCAGCCCTGCTGATCCGCCAGCGGCACCTGGACGAGCTCGTCCGGCACGGCGAGGAGCAGCTGCAGAGACTGAGCGAGAGCGTTCCCCCGGAGCTCCGCCCACAGGACACGGACTCCGCCTTCACTTCAGACAGCGCTTCTAATGCACCCCCCGCCCACTCGCCACGACCCACCACTGTGACCTCACTCTGACTCCGCCCACCAGAACACTGAAAGACGCTGCTCTCGGCTGCTGAGGAGGTAGAGAGGTGGAAGGGATGAAGGTGAGAGAGAGAGAGAGAGGTAGAGAGAGGAAGAGTAAAGATGGAGGAGGAGATCTTCCAGGACCCCCGCCCCCTCACACACACCCCCGCATGCGAGGGGAAAGTGCCTTTGGGTGTCCGAATGAAGGACCGCGTTACTGACCGGACCGCAGTGGTCCGATGCCTTTAGGAAGTGCCGTTAGATCTGTCCTCAGCCCCACAAACACAAAACGCCTGACCAATCCGTATGTGCCTCCACACTTGTGTGTTTGGGATCGGACAGGATCCCTAGACCTGCCTCACTGTGTCTGTGCTGGACACCACTGCCACACCGTCTCTCGGACGGACACCACCCACACCTACAGTTTGCTTTCAGACCAGGGTCATTCTCACAAAACCATCCAAACAGTCCATAATCCCCAACTAGTGAAGTCCAGCCGAGTTGCATGCCAAGACATCTGATCGGATTTGAAAGCACATAACATTTGGGCTCTGATTTGAATCCGATTTCTGCTCAAATATGCTGAACAAAACAGGTTTGAACTGCCTGTCTGATCACAGCCCAAGAGAACTAAAGGGAAAAACCCACAAAACATTTTGACATCAGACCACCTGTGACCCAGAATGACAGAAAGACACAGAAATCAGATCTGACTGGTTCTACAGAGTCGCATTTACAGAAATCTGATCAATCTGATCAGATCTGAAACCACATACACATGTGAAAATCAGAACATCAGAGAAAATCTGAAAGTCTGATTATCTGTTGCTCCAATGCACTGAAAAAAAACCCTGGATTTTACCTGCCTGTCTGATCAAAGCCTGTGAGACAGCAAAAGCCTTACTTTTTCCGTCCGAGAGTTAAATCAGATTTCAGACACAAATGCGTCTCGAATCTGATTGAAAAAAGCCAGATCGGATTTCATCAAGGATTAAATTAGCTTTAAACTGATGCAACAGATCAGACAATCCATGTGTGCTTGCCTCTACAGGACAGGCTCGGTATTGCAAACACTGTTTGAGGAAAATCCGACGAAACACTGCGATCTTTATCGGAATATTTCCTCTCCATGATTAATTAAGAGATCAGTACATGCCCGCTTTCCCGCCGTTACCATAGCAAAGACACACCGACACGCCCTAAATCAAGCTGGCTAAAATAGGACTCCTGCGTTTTCCTACTGTTTGAGGAGTACTGTTTTGTGAGAATAACCCATAAACCCCAAAACCTCCTCCTGACTCGGACACCGACACCGGATACACACACAGCCTTAAAAAGACCACAGCCCTCAAACGTGCTGGAAGGAAGGCAGGCGTGACCTCAGCACCCTTCATCATTATTTATGATAAATAGCATCTATATATATCACAGGGTTTGTAATAAGTGTACATACTCCGAGCTGACCTCCCCAGACCTAGGAGGAGAAGAAGAAAAAAAAAAAAAAGAGTGTATATTTTATGAAGATTAGCTCAGTAGCAGATACGGAGACGAGCAGCTCTCTTTCTAAAATTACATTTACATTTGGCTTAAAAAAAAAAAAGGTTCTCCTTTACGTGAACCTGATCAGTCGTCCAGTAGAATCAGCAGCAGAAGCAGAGGGTTCTAGACTTGAATTACATGCAGAAACGCTTCCAGCTGCTGATACCGTGAACCGAGAGCCAGGGGTTCCGCTCTCAGAACGTCGGCCTGCGTTTATTACTTTTATTTTTGAGCACCTTTCCAAAGGGGATGCACCGATACGGAGTCGTGGGCCGATATGTCCGATACTCCGTGCCGATACTTACTAGGAGCATGTCCTTCTGTAGGGTTCTACACCCTTATAAGTAAAGATCCATAAGGAACCATGTCTGTAGGAGATCTGTAAAAGACACTAAATTGACTAAAGTATTGGGACACCTGCTCATTCAGTTTTTCCCCCTAAAATCAGAGATATCAAAAGAGCTGATCCTGCTTTTGTTGGAGTAATTGTCTCTACTGACTTTCTACTAGATTTTGGAGAAACATTGCACTAAAGATTTGATTGCATTCAGCAACAGTAGCATCAGCAAAGTCTAGATGTTGGATGGATGATCACCACCCAAACCCACCTCCCCAACTCATCCTAAAAGTACTGGATGGAGCCCCTCCACCACCATCATTCCACAGCTCAAGGGGGCTTTATACCCCTCTATAGCCCACGCCTGGCATTAGGCAGCATGGTGCCGGTAGAGTCCTCAGTGTTGACCACACACAGATGCTGAGCTTGTCCAGTGAGGTAGTTAAACCATAATCTGCCACAGGAGGGCAGTGTTGTTACCCACTACACAACCCCAACCGTGAGCTTCACATCATTACCACCACCTTCACCATCAGCATAAGCAGTTGCCTGCCGACCGCTCCGATATCGCTGTGCATCCCTGCGTTTACCCCTTCACTGAAATATCGTAACCCCGTACGGTTTGTGAAACAGTTTGAGCACACACTCCGAAAACGCTGCCGTTCATCCTTTGCTTTCGTTAGAGGTAGAGCTTCAGACTGGGGTCAGTTTTGACCGTTTATGTTGTTTCTTTGTTGAATTCTTTTGGGGGGGGATCAAACAGGCAGGACTTTGCTTTACTCTGTTTGACAGCAGATCCACGTTTTACTGAATAAATTTATTTTTTAAAAACTCCACCGGCCTACAGAGCTTCTGTTTCTGGACCGACGACCGGCACCTGGGTCAACATCTCACAATATTCTGAGGCTGAGAAGGATAAACCTCGGTGGTTAAGAGTGTGTTGTGGTAATGAGGCAAAACCTTTATGTGTGTCTACCTGTAAAACTCTATATAACATTAGAATAAACTCAAATAAACAAAGTCAGTGACTAGTGAGAGTGTCTACCTGTAATTAACTCTATATAACATTAGAATAAACCCAAATAAACAAAGTCAGTGACTAGTGAGCGTGTCTACCTGTAATTAACTCTATATAACATTAGAATAAACTCAAATAAACAAAGTCAGTGACTAGTGAGAGTGTCTACCTGTAATTAACTCTATATAACATTAGAATAAACTCAAAGTCAGTGACTAGTGAGAGTGTCTACCTGTAATTAACTCTATATAACCTTAGAATAAACTCAAATAAACAAAGTCAGTGACTAGTGAGCGTGTCTACCTGTAATTAACTCTATATAACATTAGAATAAACTCAAATAAACAAAGTCAGTGACTAGTGAGAGTGTCTACCTGTAATTAACTCTATATAACATTAGAATAAACCCAAATAAACAAAGTCAGTGACTAGTGAGCGTGTCTACCTGTAATTAACTCTATATAACATTAGAATAAACTCAAATAAACAAAGTCAGTGGTCAGTGAGAGTGTCTACCTGTAATTAACTCTATATAACATTAGAATAAACCCAAATATACATAAAGTCAGTGGTCAGTGAGTGTCTACCTGTAATTAACTCTATATAACATTAGAATAAACCCAAATAAACAAAGTCAGTGACTAGTGAGAGTGTCTACCTGCAATTAACTCTATATAACATTAGAATAAACTCAAATATACATAAAGTCAGTGGTCAGTCAGAGTGTCTTCCTGTAATTAACTCTATATAACATTAGAATAAACCCAAATAAACAGAAAGTCAGTGGTCAGTGAGTGTCTACCTGTAATTAACTCTATATAACATTAGAATAAACCCAAATAAACAAAGTCAGTGACTAGTGAGAGTGTCTACCTGCAATTAACTCTATATAACATTAGAATAAACTCAAATATACATAAAGTCAGTGGTCAGTCAGAGTGTCTTCCTGTAATTAACTCTATATAACATTAGAATAAAGTAAAATAAACAAAGTCACTGGTCAGTGAGTGTCTACCTGTAATTAACTCTATATAACATTAGATTAAACTCAAAGAAACATAAAATCGGTGAGAGTGTCTACCTGTAATTAACTCTATATAACATTAGAATAAAGTAAAATAAACATAATCAGTGGTCAGTGAGAGTGTCTACCTGTAATTAACTATATAACATTAGAATAAACCCAAATAAACAAAGTCAGTGGTCACTGAGTATCTACCTGTAATTAACTCTATATAACATTAGAATAAAGTAAAATAAACAGTCAGTGGTCAGTGAGTGTCTACCTGTAATTAACTATATAACATTAGAATAAACCCAAATAAACAAAGTCAGTGGTCAATGAGAGTGTCTACCTGTAATTACCTCTATATAACATTAAAATAAACACAAATAAACATAAAATCAGCGAGTATGTCTACCTGTAATTAACTCTATATAACATTAGAATAAACACAAATAAACAAAGTCAGTGACCAGTGAGAGTGTCTACCTGTAATTAACTCTATATAACATTAGAATAAACCCAAATAAACAAAGTCAGTGGTCAGTGAGAGTGTCTACCTGTAATTAACTCTATATAACATTAGAATAAACCCAAATAAACAAAGTCAGTGACCAGTGAGAGTGTCTACCTGTAATTAACTCTATATAACATTAGAATAAACCCAAATAAACAAAGTCAGTGGTCAGTGAGAGTGTCTACCTGTAATTAACCTTATATAACATTAGAATAAACCCAAATAAACAAAGTCAGTGGTCAGTGAGAGTGTCTACCTGTAATTAACTCTATATAACATTAGAATAAAGTAAAATAAACAAAGTCAGTGACCAGTGAGAGTGTCTACCTGTAATTAACTCTATATAACATTAGAATAAACCCAAATAAACAAAGTCAGTGTTCAGTGAGAGTGTCTACCTGTAATTAACTCTATATAACATTAGAATAAAGTAAAATAAACAAAGTCAGTGGTCAGTGAGAGTGTCTACCTGTAATTAACTTTATATAACATTAGATTAAACTCAAAGAAACATAAAATCGGTGAGTGTCTACCTGTAATTAACTCTATATAACATTAGAATAAACCCAAATAAACATAGTCAGTTGTCAGTGAGTGTCTACCTGTAATTAACTCTATATAACCTTAGAATAAACCCAAATAAACAAAGTCAATGGTCAGTGAGTGTCTACCTGTAATTAACTCTATATAACATTAGAATAAAGTAAAATAAACAAAGTCAGTGGTCAGTGAGTGTCTACATGTAATTAACTCTATATAACATTAGAATAAACCCAAATAAACATAGTCAGTGACTAGTGAGAGTGTCTACCAGTAAATAACTCAATATAACAGTATAATAAAGTAAAATAAACAAAGTCAGTGGTCAGTGAGAGTGTCTACCTGTAAACCTCTATATAACATTAATCTCACTGGCAGCGGTTTTAATGTTTTGGCTGATTTAGATATCTGAACTGAAACTGGAGCGAAACTGCCGTGTCACCATCCCTGGCTACTGCACGGGTCAGGCCCTAACACACCTCACTGTGACATCCAGAGCTGCCGGACATCCTGGCCTGGTAGGACGAGCCGGGGTGAATCATCCTACCCTCCCTGCATTCCTTCACACCTCGCGTGTGCGCTGTGACGCCCTGGCATTACAACCCGCCGGCCGCTGTGGCTCCGGCTGAGGGAAGCTAGGCTTCTTATGAAATTAGCTTGCATCACATCACGCAAACACCAGCCGCTGAAACACTTGCCCAACCGGAATTCAGAAAAACCCAAGAGCTGAAAGCCTCCCTTCCTGGATGCAGATCACATCCAACACTCTGAGCGCCCAGAACCGACCAGTGACCAACCAGTGACCAGTGGCATGGTGAGGTGAGGTGAGGTCAAGTATAGTGCTGGCAAATTTGAGAAGAGGCCATTATCTCTGGGAACTACTTTGCCTCACAGAACCCTGCATGTATCCCTCCACCATGAGCCCTTCAAATCAATGGGGTCAAAATCTTCCAGACGAGCGTCTCCAGGCTCAGGCAGGGTAGTCCTCCAGCCTGGGAGGGAGCTTTCATTTTCAGCAGCCGTAGCCATCGGATTAGCTCGACTCGTTGGTCGTCAACACAGCGTTGTCTTTCACAGGAGGCCCAGAACGGCAGCAGAACCTCTCCTAGAGTCCAGAAGATGACCATGGACCATGGCTGTTGGAGGGTC